>NW_010183683.1:0-58478 GCF_000695765.1 Mesitornis unicolor
TAGCTCATACTTCTATGCTGAAATAGGAAATAGATTCCTTCTAGCTAAAAGGTGCAGTCAGAAATGAAAAACTCCTGATTTGTCAGCTATCAGACAAGTTGAGTAATTACAGTGTAAACAGGTAAAGTACCAAATGTGATTTCACTTTTTGTTTATAATTCTAAAGAGTTTATGCACTTTGAAGAAAGATTTACATGAACAACACAGATGAGTGATATACTCACTCCATTTATTTACTTATGGGAAGCATTTACTATTTTAAAAACATTTGTAACATTCATGAAATAGATTGGCCATGTAGACCTTGATTTTCTTCCTGCTTTACAAGGTGGTCTGTGTTTTGTTTGTTTACTGTACAAATTTGTTTAGTGCCTCCTCTCCTGTTTAATCCACAGGAGAATTTTGGTCACTGGCGAGATCATTAAGCTGTACTAATATATGCTTAATTAAGTTTGTATAACAAAATGTGTATGGTAATTTACTGTATATGTAATTAAAAGGAATGAACAAGTCGAATAATGACAAAACAGGAGAATGAAATTACATGTGTGAACGAGATCAAATGTAATGTTAAGAATAGGACCCATATAGGCACACAATTTCACTTTTTCAAGATACTGCAGGCTGCAATTAACATTGCAACAGATCTATCCTATGAACATCTGTGTATTTACTACTGCTTAATATTGTCTGCTAACTTCTGTCCTCATCTGTCACTACTCATCTTGTATGATGTCCAGAGCAGTGAAAAAATGTTATTTCTACTTGTCAGCATTTCTGCAGGTTATAATCCTGACAGAGATGCAATGTCTATAAGGAGTTGGCAGCAAGACAGCTTCAGTGGTAGGTACTGGGAAATGTTGCTTTCTGAGAAGTAAGGAGTGTGTAGAAGAGTAGTTGTTCTCAGTTCACCTGCTAGTGACCACATCATTAAAAATGTTCACGCTTTGTGCAAAGTAGTCATTTCAGCAGTGTAACTAAATCCTCATTCAGCAAAAGACAAAAGCCCCACCTGAGTGTTAAGCAAGTGCTTTTCCACAGACTGGAATGTAGAATAGTCTGTCCAGGTTGAACAAGCAACAGGAGCTCATCTTGTGGCTGTTTCAAGCAGAGCAATGGAACTTGGTCAACTCTGACCAAACTGGAAGTGGTTAAAGGCAGATAGAGTGGCTGAAGAACACTTCAAATATACAGTAAGTAAATAGATAGCCTTTGAAGGAAGAGACCCATTCTAGAAAAGTTCAGTAGCACCAGTACAGTGGGTTGCCACAGCTGGCACTGTGGTGGGATCTCTAACCTGTCCCTGCCTCTGCCAAGAGGGAAGTTTTCATCTGGGAAATTCATGATGTTTCTATATCTCCAGTTATTCCTCACATGTAAAGGAAATTATTACATTGGGATGTGTTGGTAGCAAGGGAGAGGGAAGCTCAACATATAAAATGGCTATTATAATTATACAATAGTCAGCTTTAGTACCAGTTCAAAGGCTGCATCTGAATGACTTAATGTTAGAGAGATTGTTAGACTAGAGATTGTCATTTATATAGTGAGGTTAGGTGGGTTTGACTCTGACTCAATTGCAACAATTCTGCATGGACTGAAAGATAGTGATGGGCACGATTCAGAGCTTTGAATCATTGTTGAAGTGAGAGCATTTCAGTGCAGCATGAAAAGAGGTTTTTACTCCAGTCTTCTGGTGGCTGCTCTGCTTTTGCCTAAATCCTTCAGCATTCAGATGCAAAAACCTCCTAGATGTAGGTGGTGTTTTTTCACTCTCATGCATTCCCCCCTCAATCCCACAAAGTTCATGGTGTACAGATTGAGTTTTGGATTCATTTTACTATGGAGAGATGCAAGTCATAAAGCCCAGATTAAGGGGCCTGAAATTTCTTATAAAGCTGAGCTGTATTTGCCAATTCGTGTTCCTTTGGGGTTGACCAGAATTTTTTTGGCAGTTAGGTTTTCACTCCCTGAGTTTTGCTCTGAGATTCAGGTTCAAATTAATCTGAAATGTGGAGCAGAATTCAGTCCAAGTGAGTGAGTTTCCCATGGTTTCTGTCTGAAACAATAAATCCTTCCATGGAGAGAGAAGGGCAAACCTCCACCTTGGTTCATGCTTTTATGAACCTGGGTTTAATTTGGGGGTTGCAAGAAAGCCCTTTCCTATTTCTTCAACTCCTGTTTCAACTCCTAGATGTAACACTGGCTGTGTCAGAGTTAACAGGAGTTTTTCCACTCCCATTTGCGGCAAAGGTAGGATTTCACATCCTGAAGTTCTGCCTCTTTCTGTTTATTGCCCTTACAGGCCAAATACTGAGTTAATAAGTATACTTATTGATTTCAAAGCTCAATTTCAAAATCCCAGGACTTCATGGTATTCTCCTTAAATCTATTAAAATTGGAAATGTATTAGCTATCAAAATTACTAATGACCCAGTAGAAGACAAATTCAACTGGCAATGTGTAGCTCACTGAGGGCATGTGCGTTCCTGGATCTTTTTTCTGTGTTTTTAACAAAGACTCTTCAGCAGCCTTGGAAAAATTCACATGCCCACTTTCCTAGCACTCACTGTACCATCGGTACACATACCACATAGTGTACCTCCTGATTTAAAAAGAAAAAAAGTATTATTCTGCTCTCCAAGCTGCAGCCTGCTGTACCACATAACCTGGAGCAAAAAAAAGTCTGTCTAATCGATCCTTATTTAATAAACAGTGTTATCAATGCCTTTGAGACAGCTGTGCAGTATATGACATGGGGACATCAGGAGATTTGCAGTTTTGTATTAATTGGCTTGGCAATGGGGTTTTTTTTTGGCCTGGCACACCAGATCGAAAATTAAATTTACAAAATCAAACTCTAGTTATCTACATACCTTGATGTCCTCCCAGGTGAGCTACCGGGCTTCATGCTAATAACTTCTAAAGCAAGCAAACTTTAGCTAATTATCTGCTAGTTTATTCTCCCTTGCTAAATTTTGGCAGGTTGCTTCTGTAATTTATGAAAAATAAATGTGAAATATGCAGATGTCTTTTGTTTGAAGCAGATGTTTGGTCCGCTTTGCCAGAATCTAATCAGCTGTTTCCCCTGAGTTGTTTGTTTTTGTTTTTTTCCTCCCCTCACCCCCAATGTTGTTCAAGAGCTTTATGAAAACTTGAAGAGTTGTGGGTGTGTAGAACAATAGGACATTGCTTTATTTTCCAGCTACCAGACTTCAAGGTAACCTGAGGCAGATTTTTAGACTGTTGCCTTCTCTAGCTAAAGCCACAGCAGATGCTGACAGAGGGCCCATAAGGCACAATATTGTCTGAGGACAGGCAGAATGCAAATGCAGCCTTGCCTGTAGTGATGGAGGTGGTGGTACACTGGGAGGGAGCCAGAGAAAGCTGGCTTTGAAGTTCTGATGGTACTGTGTGGCTGAGAACCACAACTTGTGTGCTTACCTCATGGGGAGCTTCACAGATTTCCAGGAGCATAGTGCAGTTGTGTTAAAGGCAAGGCAGATGGCAGGATCTGTTTCCTTCCCTGTTGCCCAAAATCACCACCCTCCTTACTTGCCTACAGCATGGCATGGAAGGAGGTTGAAGGTGCAAGGTGTTGCACCTTGCACACTCTGCCTGGGCTACATGGAGCCTAGCAAGGGTGTTTCCATCCTCTGTTGCCATCTCATGCAGCACTACCCTGCAGCACAGGGTCTGAAATCTACCCTTAGGGGTACTGACTCTTTACTGTAGCTCCTGGTTATAAGAGCTTTTGAAAATGAAGCCCTTTCCAGAAGACTCTGATCCATGCTGCACCTCATACTTTACTCCTGTACTTCTGTGTAGCCTGACTTCAAATCCACAGCTGTGCTGATGTAGCAGCTGTGCCTGTCTTGCTATGGCACTCTATCCTCCCAAGAAGCATTTCTGTCTCAACAGCAGCAGTTACTACAGTTAGAAACCTACATAAAGTGCAGAAAAGGGTCCAGATGAAGATCCTTCAAACCTCAAGGGCCATCCTCCCTGCCATTACAGCTCTGGTAGGATCATCAGAAGCTCAGCAGTAAGAAGAGCAATTTTTATTTTTATTTTTTTTAGTACAGTGCTCAGTATCTGCTTTGTGCTTTCTGTTTAAGGCTTTCACAGGACTTGATTGTGCATGGATTTAAACTTCAGCACTCATACAGGGTAAGTATCATTATCCCCACTTTGCTTAGAAGAAAAGATGAGTTTTGTGTTTAAAAGACTTTACTACAGGTTGGCATCCTGGTTTTGTTAGTCCATGTCATACTCTCCTACTGGAAGCATTTTTTGAGCTACTGTTAGGGCTTCTATTGTGGATCAGTGGAGAGGGAGGTATTCCTACTACACAGTATTGGGATTTGGCTCTGTGTTCAGAGCACTTCATTTTTGGGTGGATCTGCTGTTTGCTTCCTGAACCTGTGCTCTTACATTTGATGCTTGAAGCTGAATGGAAAAGGCCTGCCTGAATTGATAATAACTGAGCATCTTTAGGAACCAAGAGGTACAGAGCAGTGGACAACTTCTGAGTGATAAGTACTTCAGTACTATGGTAGTACTTCTTTTTTATCATGGCTAAAGCACAAATCAAGAGCCTGTTGTGATAGGTGCTTTGGAAGCAATTAAAATGAATAGTCCTTTCTCCAGGGACACAGGTCTTGAGATTGTAGCAAGATGCTTTTTACGTCTAAATAGATTGCTGGAGGGAAGGATAATTCAGCAGTCTAAGACTGCTAGGACATTTTTTTACAGTAAAACTGAAGGAGGAGAAAGAACCACTGCAATTTTTCTTTAGCTTCTTTACATTTAGGGTTGAAAGAATGCCTTTTTGGTCCTTATGAAAGCATTTGTTTATTCTGTGTTATCAAGGAGTATTATTTAAAAAAAAAAAGAATCCTTGTAAGGTAGTATGAATATATAGCCCTTTGATTATTCAAAAAATTGTACAAATCAAAATAAATTTGCTTGAGAAATTTAAAATAATTAACCTTTGACAAACCTCCCTCTCTGGCAATGGAATAGTAACTATATGAATAAAAGGTAAGTCGTGACATTCAATGAATTACAATATTCATCCCATAAATTACAGGATAAGATAGCAATATAATCTACATTTTTTATAGCTGTAAAATGTCCTGAACAGTAGCCCTCTGTACTCTTCAGGTCAATTTTTTTTTTTATTTCTTTGAGGTATGCAATGCCCCTTGTATGAAAAGCTTCCCAAGTGATGTGACCAGCAGGTCAAGGGATGCGATTTTCCCCTTCTACTCCACTCTTGTGAGACCCCACTTGTAGTACTGTGTTCATCTCTGGGGCCCCAAACATAAGAAGGACATGAACCCGTTGGAACAAGTCCAAAGGAGGGCCATGAAGATGTTCAGAGGGCTGGAGCACTTCCCCTGTAGTAACAAGCTGAGAGAGTTGGGGCTGTTCAGCCTGGAGAATAGAAGGCTCTGGAGGGACCTTATTGCAGTCTTCCAGTATGTAAAGGGGCCTACAGGAAAGATGAGAAGGGACTCCTTATCACAGAATGTAGTGATAGGATGAGAGGTAATGGCTTTAAACTGAAAGTGGGTAGATTTAGATTAGATATAAGAAAGAAATTCTCTACTGTGAGGGTGGTGAAGCACTGACACAGGTTGCCCAGGGAAGTTGTGGATGCGCCCTCCCTGGAAGTGTTCAAGGCCAGGTTGGACAGGGCTTTGGGTGACCTGGTCTAGTGGGAGGTGTTCCTGCCCATGGCAGGGGGCTTGAACTGGATGATCTTTAGGGACCCTTCCAACCCAAACTATTCTGTGATTCTATATTAAGTTTCCTCAGTGTCCACAGAGGCTGTGACCCAGGCCTGCTTTCCCTGCTCTGAGTCTTCCTTAATGGGAAACCCATGCTATATGAAGGGTTTCTCCTAAACAGTAACAGTAAGTGCAAAATATGATCCTGGGAGTCTCCTGCTATATAACCAAGTACAATGCCAATAAACCAGGGGTGTAAACCACATGAGCATATGGACAAAATATGGTCTGAATGGCATGATTGTTTCTCAGGCCATAATGAGTTCATCCCAAGATGCAGCTGTACATCTGTTGTTTTAGTGTTCATGATAGCAAATACTACAGTTAAGGTTGCAGTTTAACTCAAATTATAGCCACCTGTTTTCATTCACTAACAACTTTCTTAAAAATGATTCCTTCTGGCCTGATTCACATCAGTCCTAAAATGGTCATTCAGTTATATATTTATTTGGGGAAAAGTATGTGTGATTTATAGAGTAGGCAAGTTGAAAGATATACCCTCCTGCCTCACTCCCCCTAGTGGTTCAGAGCAATGTATTTCCTTAAATAATTCAAACCCTCTGGCTTTTAAGGGACTGATTCAACTTGCATTAATTTTTTGGTGAATACTGTATTTGGCTTTCTGTGACTCACTATGTGGCTGCTGGTGTGGAGTAATACTGTGTAGAAACAGATCTGAATACTGCACATGAAGCTTTAGCTGCTTAAAAATTAAGAGTCTTGTCAGGACTAGTTTTCCAATATCTGTTCTTATTGTGTAGTTAAGTGCTGCTTACATGACATCCAGTCTTTATTTAGCTGGGATGAATCCAAACCACCGTCTTTGTGTATAGGCTGGAGAGGAAGGTTAGGATGCTTGAGTCTTGACAATTGATACCAAGGAAAAATAATTTTTTTTCCAGAAAGTTGGCCACCCCTCTGGGAGGGATGAGATACCAAAGAGACTATCAGCTATTATCAAAACTTTTAAAATGTCAAAAGAGGAAGACCTAGTTTCAGGTCTAAAAACATCTCATTTGCTTTTAGCAACTGTCTTAAGCAATTTTAGTGCAAAGCTCAAGCTTGCAATTGTAATTTCCAAGTTAAGGTATACAAATGTTAAAGGAAAGTCTGCTACTGATCTTTAAACAGTAATGCATGTCAATGGTACATATAACATTCTGAAGTGCAAACTGTCATTGAATGCCCTCTGTCGTGCTTTCCCCTGAGGGGAGTAAACGTGACCATGATTTCAGGCTTGGTTTTGCTATGGCAGTAACACAGATCATTGGACTGTTTGGTGCATCATTGTATTGGTTTTTGTGGCAAGCCCCCTCCTGACAGCTGTCCAAGTGCAGGAGGGAGATTACATGGTGATTCTTGAAAAGCTAACTTGCCACATCATGGTCAGCTCCATCTGAGGGGGCAAATGCTCGTCCTAGCAATGAGCCTGAAGAGCCAAGTTAGACTCCAGATTAATCCACAAGTGTTGATAAGAAAAAAATCCTTCCTTTGAGACTTCAGAGCATTATTGCTCCATTTCTCTGCTTGCCTGTTGCATTCATTTCCAGAGTAGAAGTAGGCAAAGCACATTCGAGTGCAACAGAAAAATCATGGAAGGGTTTGTCTGTCCCTTTCACTTCTGCTTAAGTGGTCCCACTCATTAAGGGCAGAGAGGTTCTCCAGTGCATGCAGAGGGCCTCTTTTTTAAGTAATAGCATTGTTCAGCTCAGATGGAGAATCCAAAATATAGTTTGCAAAGGATACTCATGCCCTTATCTTTCCTTACTAAGAGGGAAGCTGAGAAGAGACTTGTCTGCAGCCTTGCAGCAAGGCGATGGCAGGCTGAGAATTGGAACTGAGATCTGGAACTGTGCTAATGCCCAGGGCTCTCCTTTCTTTGTGTACTGGCTCTGCTGCCTTCAAGGCTCTCCCTGCCTGCGGAGGTGAGAGCTTCAATGGGATGTAGTGTGACAGCTCTCCAAAACCTCTACCGAGTGAACAAAAACTATTTGCTTGAACAATGACTCCACTGTCATGCTTTCATTGTTACAAGCAGGGACAGCTGTTGTGGTAGAAATTGTTGGAAACCAAAACAAAAGACTGTGTTTTGTGGGGCTTAAAAACAAAACCAAAACAATTCTGTAAGTTGCTGCTTGAAATTAGAACTTGCACAGCCTTTTTGTTCATTTGCTATCTTGTCAGCATATTTTCTACCAAGCTCCTGTTCTCTTGGATGGGACAGAAGAAGACGCTGGCAAGATGGGCAGATGGATGGCAAGCTGCTGCTCAGCCTGGAGCTTGCAGTTCACATCTACCTACACCCAGAGGACTAGAGGTGGCACAATTTGGAACCTCAAAGGGGAAGTGAACTTTCAGTGACTAATTTCTAATAATCCTTTTCCTTACCTTTGTTAATACAAGCCTTAACTAAGGCACCTTTTATCACAGTTATAAAGATGCATTGATATAATTATGTAGTAACTGCAGTAAATTATCAAGATTAAAACATTAAGGCAGCTTTTTGTGTTATTGCTGCTTAAGTTAGATGTCTTTATTATATACATTTATATTTGGGAGAGAAGAAAATAGTAATTCTCTTGTAACTTCGGTATTACTAAGGATAAAAGAAGATTGTGCTCTTCTGCAGCTGCTCACTGATACTGTCAAGAATAATGTGAGTGAAATAGAACGAAAGCAGAGAGAAGTGTGTTCTTCCCTGTGCTCTAACTGGGTAACATGATAACTCATTTTATGAGGTTCTCAATCAAGTGGCCTTTTTTTCTTGAAGTTACAGGCAGAGGAAATGGCTTACTTCACAGAATAAGGATTAATAAAGTATTATGCTTAACATTCTCTGCAAATTGCTAAATACTATTTATGTAGATGAACTCATGATAGGGGAACATGAAATTGACGATTCTCTTTTCTTTCCTTATGGCAATCTTGTGTGGATATTCTTGTTTTCTATTAGTGGTATAAGAGGAAAGAAGAGGGGATATTGCTTCAGTCTATCCCTCTTAATAGGCTTTGTTCATGGGCACAGAGTCCAGATAGTCTGCTGGTGGCACTGACACATTTGATTTCCAAGATTCGGTGTATAGCAACATATTAACAATGATGCAACTTCTGTGTCACTTCTTTAGTCTTTTGTGCATGTTTATCTGTGTTTTCAAGGCAAAAGTTAGTAGTGGCTCACTCAGGGGATTGGTAATTGGATACAGAGCCTTTCACCTCTAGGTCAGTGGTTCAGATTCCTTACAGGTCAGTGCTGCCTTGGAGATGCTACTGAGTTACTACCATGTGACAGCTGCTTGGTCGCCCTTTATGAATGAGCTGCTGGTCCCAGTTAATTTCCTTGAGAGCAGGTGTCTTCAGTGCAGATCAGACTTGAGGGCTGACAGTGCAAAACCCATTGTTGGTTCAAAACAAGAATCACACTTGGTTATAATGCTCATAGTTCTTATGAACTTGAAAAAAAAAAAAAAGCAAGACAGCAAATATACATGTCTAGATCCTCAGCTGGTGTAGATTTGGCATAGATCCATTAAGTGTAGCTGCAGCAGTTATCACCAGCTGAGGATCCCCAGACAAATATAAATCTCCAAACAAAAAACGTTTCCAATATTAAGATAGAGTTCAATATGGATGTACTGTATTAGTAATCTAAAAGTTACTGATATTACAGTAATACTTTAACTGAAGACAAAATATGTAAATCAAGTACCTTAGAATTAAAATAACATTTAAAACAAATCCAAGCTTGTTGAAATTTGGAATAACACTAATTCTTCTATCTAGTGATGTCTTGAGATAACCATATAATTATGGTTAATGCATTTTACTGTTTATTGTCCCAAAGGAGATGAAATGGGATTTTGAAGATACATTAGTCTCCAACTTCTAGTGACTCTGCTTTTAATGGCTTCACCTGTGCTTCTACCTAAACTTCCAGGGCAACAAAGCCAAACAAACAACTCTGAACTGCTGAGGCGTAGTGATGGCAGAAGTGAAGTCTTCCATGGAGGGAGCTTCTCACGCTAAATGTCTCATAACACTTACTTGGGAAAAACTTTTTTTTTTTTCAGTTTTAGAGTAGTTTAGTTATCTCTGATATAATTGAAGTATTTTTTTAAGAGGTGTTGCAATCTTGTACGAGTATTCAAGAGGAAGATAAGAGAACCACTTGCTCTAGAAAAAAAAAATCTCTGTTATGCTGAGCTTTTGCTTCATTATTTCAAATCTGAGTTATTCTCGTACTGCTTTCAACTGGGACAATAAAAAGGTACAAGGTGTCTAATTTTGTCATAAAAATGAGCCTGAAGTAAAATATTTATAAATTCTCAAAAGTCATTCTGTGCTCTGTTTGGAGAGGGTGCATCATGGAAAGAAGTTGAACTTCTTTGAAATGCAGACTTCAGCCTTAATTACAGAGCAGTGACTAGCACTTCCATTGCTTTAGGCTGAAAAATGATGGAGACAGACGAGTAGCCTTTTCTCAGTAATTGCTTTACTTCATAATGCATAACTTATGCTCTCTTTCTTTAAACCTACTATTCCCATGTCTCATATAATTTAAGAAGCAGGATAGCTGTCTTGATGTTGCTATTCTTTACCTCAAAATTGCCAGATGTAGTGATGAAAAGGCAAACAAGAAAAAAAGTAGAGAGGGTTAGAGTTACAGAATGGGTGATGAAATGGTATTTTAGGTGATCCAGTGTGAGGTACTGGATGATCAAGTCTTGTTTTCTGTGGTCCCTTGGTTGACTGTTGATTATTGACTAGAACTAGAAGACTTGCTCTAATCCTAGCATAAGTATCAGATTCCTTCATGAGCTTATAGCTTGTGTCATTCATAACTTAAGAAATTTGTATCTTATTTGTTTCCCTAAGTCTGGCATTATCTCCTGCCTAGGAATAATGAGTGACATGAAGATGCAAATACAGTACCCAAAGACATTTGCTTCAAAAGGATCAACTTCAGTATTTACAAAACTGAAGGAGGTGGGATTCAGTACAGATCATTCCAGCCATTAAAAAAGGGGGCAAACATTGCTTGAACAAATACTCCTGCTACATCTAAATTGAACAAACTAAAACTCTGGAAGAAGTAAGGGTAAGAATTCCAGCTGCCTCCTTTCTTTCTAGCTGAAACTTAAAGGTAAAAGGCCATAGCTAAGTGTAACTTATTCTGTCACCCAGAAAAAGACACCATTTGAATGCACTCTGAATAGAAGGCACATTAATAGCAACATCACACAACAGAATGGCTACTGCCAAATTGCTTTAGCCTTTCTCCATGATCATCAGGACCAACAAACTGTTAACCAGCCCATTCTCTAGTTTCTGTTGTAGCAGCATGCTTTAATTTGAGATTATTGTTGCACCTAACAAGAAACAAACAGCTCTTGAGAGATAGTTTAAGGGGAAAAAAAAATCAACAAAAGAACTCTCACAATCTAGAAGAGCCAAATGTGGTGAAGGAAGGTGAAAGGAAGATTAAGAAGAAATTGCTTGTTGCAGAACTTCATTAATGCCTAGCAGTCTGCTGGCTCCAGAATTTTTTCGTACAGGGGGCAGATAAGGGAGCATTTCACTTTCATTTGCATTCTTGATCCCTGCTGCTCTGTTCATAGCGTTGATGCTATTCATACAGTCTTTGCAATATTAATTTTTAATTTATGATGCTCATTAGGAGACACTTAAAACAGAACAATTATCATTTATCTTGATATATTATTTACTAAGACTTGCTGTCATGGTTAGAGACTTGTGATTAGTGGGAGGGGAATAGAAAACAGCTCAAAAGGTGCGTAGCTGAAGGGACTGGGGCTTAGGCAGTAGTTGTCACCACCGAAGGCCTGAAGTTCTGATGTCTAAGCAGAAGACTTGCAGCAACTAATCAAAACTTGGGAGGAACCCTCAAAGATGAGTCTGGGACAGTGCTTAATGAACCTGCAGGATATTATTAATGAAACTCACTTGTAAACCACCAACTCATCAATTATTCATCCTGCTATTGTCCTGGTACTTTACTGCCTTTCCTTTTTGTCTCAAAGTGATTACTTATTTTTTTTAACATTTTATTTTTTTAATTCCCTCTACCCTCATTTTCCTGTTGTGGATTTGCTGACATGTACCCCTGGTAGTGCTTCCTCCCCAGGAAATTCAGGATTTCTCAAGGCAGCTGCACAGCGTCCACAGGAGCAAGAAGGGTAAATTGTGCTCTTTGAGGCACTTGGATAAATGTGCTGGGTTTATTAAGACTTTATAAACCAGATCACTGATGTGACAGCCCTGGATAGCCTGATTTGTTAAAGGCTACCATATTGGAAACTCAAGATCATCTATGCATTTCCTATTTTGTAGTGTTCAGTAAGTTATTGTGACACATTATCTATACAGTAAAAGAACTTCAAATAGTAGTGACCTTCTAGAAATGGGAGTGTTCTTCAATTCTTCCCCCTACTCCCAAAGTGTCCCTCATACAGTACTGAGAATTCCTGCATTTAGTCTCCGAGTTCCCAAGTTGTTTATAATGTATGTTTGTGCAAAAGAGAAGGCAAATTGGATGTTATGGAGCCTGATAACTGTGGCTCTGCAACTGAAACCAGTTGTTGTATTCTTAGCTCTGTTTTATTTAGTTATTTTTAGACTTCCTGAAAGGTGTATTATTTGTTTGTTTTCTGTTTGACATCAAAGCAGGAACAACAAATTACTAATTTTGCAACCTGTTCCCTGGCTTTCAATTTTTGAACAATTGCACAGCAGCTCAAGACCACAAGGACTGATGCCACCAAACATCTTTGAGTTGCACGTACCATTTCCTGTCTCTGTTCTGTTGGAAACCTTGATGCTGTGACTAATCTCAAAGACAACCACTGTCTTGATAAACTATATTTTCTAGGGGAAAGAATAGGGAAGGAATTATAAATTCTGTGCTTCATTAATTCTGGCACTTTTTTTTTTTTCTTTCACCTTCTGGGTTTTGCAAGCTTGTATTTAGAATGTATTAATACTGAAAGAGGAAAACAAAAAACATCTTCTGCCTGGTGTTACAGGAGAGCTGATACAGTAGTCTGACTTTTTCAAAGTAGCGTAATGAAGACAATACACAACGCTATAGCTAGTATTTGTTATGTAGCACTTTCCATCTCCAAGCCAATTTAAAAACCTTAACAGGTTGATCTCCACAGCACCCCCTGCAGGTGAGGTGTGTAAGCATTGTCAGCCTCTTTGTTATGTTGTAGCCGAACTTTATTAGGTCCTAGAATGCAAATGCAAAAGGCATGGGAGAAAGTATTCAGCACACAAGTCAATTGCTTATGTTATTTTGCACCCTGTTGTAGATTCAGATATTCTTGTAAAGAAAACACTGCATAATGAAGTTTCCTTCCCCTTCCCTAACAAGACCAGCTTTGACTACTGCTGTAAATAATTGCTGGTGCTTGGAGCAAATTTATCTGACAATATTTTTTCCTCATTAATTGACAAAATATTCCCAAAGAGTTCCTTAATTGTTGTACTATATGAACTCATTTAGGCAGAACTTTGAAAACCATTAGCATGATTTGGAGGTGTAAATCCTGTGCTCTGATGTGACACGTGCACTCAGAACTGTGGCCTGACCCACATCTGAGTGAGGTGACATCTACATGTCAAACTGCAATCCCACACAGGGACTAGCTTGTCTCCTGGAAACCTTGTAGCCATGTTAATGTGGTATGTTTCTGGGTTTACTGTGATGGAGTAGAGAGATGAGTAGACATGCTGCCTTACAGTGATAAATGGAGGTTTCCTCATGGCCCTGTGCTGTGCTGTGTAAGCAGGCACCAGGACTTGGACAGCCCTTTATAAAACAAGTGTTGAATTAAAATCATCAAGACACTCTAGAGTTTTCTACCTATTCTAGCTGGTTATACAGGGTTTCATTCCTCACCTCTAAAGAATGTTTTTGGATTAGTCTTACATCTTTCCAACCAAATTTTACCTTTGCTGTTCTGGTAATTTAATGTTGGAGTCACAATTTACTATAAACCTTCTTAGCAGGCAGGTAATCAACTTAATAGATTTTATGGCACAAGCAGCTGTTCAGCAGTCTAATATTAGTATTTTTTTTACCTGTTATTTGCAGCTACAGAACAGGATAAATCCACATTAGTTCCAGTCTTTGCCTGACAAACAATCTCATTTCTGCTGTGTTCTAACTTTCGATAACTTTCAAGATCTGCAAACTATGAAATGCATATATTGAACAAAATTACTGAATGAAGCATGCCTGCTTAGTTTCTCTGCAGTTTCACATGCTGCAGTCTTAGCATTTGCATGGCATGTTAGTGGGGTGGTTTTTTTTGTTTGTTTTGTTTGGTTTTTTTTTTGAGGTCACCTACTTTTGGTGGTGGTTAACACAATTGCTAATGTTTCTAACATGATAGGAAGAATCACCCCAGGTGCTTAGAGCATTTCAAACAATGCACGGCAACCAGGTGAGACAAATAGGTATGTTCCTTCTAATGATGGTGTGTATTGTATGCTCTTGCAGTAGCAATATCGGGGCTTTTAAACCATAATCCTGTTTACCTAAAGCATTCTTCATTATAACATTCAGCTTTTTCAGCTTTCATTGAAGCTTGCAAGGGGTAAATTTGGTAGTCTGCATGTCACAGAGTAGCATGGCACAGCTCTTTTAATGCTGGCTCTTTATAATCTTTGTAAGGTCATGTAACTTTTCTGATTTTTTTGCCTAGGGATAACTTTTCCCTTATTTTAGCATATTTCTTTTTGTCTGGTTTGGTCAGTAATTGACTTTGTCCTTTTTTCATTTATTTCTCTGCCTCCTGGTTGTAGCATCTTCTCCCTGGAGTCTCAGGTTAGAAGTTTTCCCTTTTGTGAAATCATGACAGGTGCCTAATTGAATGATGAATGTCCCCTTATTACTCTGTAATTGAACTGTCAGCTTTTTGATTGGTTTGTAGAGATGCTCTACTCCTCATCAAGCACTGCAGGGGGCTCCAGGCCTGGCAGGCTAGGCCTACCCATCTGTCTAATCGCATCTCTCCCCTGCTTGGGTTTTGGGTGGGGAGGGGGCTTGGGGGGAGGAAAGTCATAATAAATTATGCTAATTTGGTGTTGCTGTGACAATAAGAATATCGCATCGTTACATGCATGGCAGTGGCAAATGTGAAAAGACGTTCTGTTGCTGTGGCTGCCTGGCCTGACAGGGCCTGGATGAAGATTAATGGCCCTCACCTGAGTGACAGAGTGGAGGATTGTGGGGCAGAGAGGGTCATTCATCATACTCTGACAGGTGTCATTCACTCCGACAGCTGCACCACTGTCATCTGGCTAGCAGTTCCATTTTTCTGCCAGTTAAGCAAGGAGTTTAATAACATCCCCAGAATTAAAACTCATTCTTTGTAGCAGGTCTGACAGCTGAAAATAAGAAAATCAATTCTTCACATGTTATAGCCCAGTTAACTGACTAGGGCTTTGACTTTAATTTAGTCTTTGGGCTGAATTTCAAGTAGGGCACTTTTGTAAGACATCACTAACTTCACTGTTATTATTGTGGCTGGATTAAAATGCAGCCTTTTAATAGTGGATGTCATCTTCATTTGGTGCAAAGTGAAGTGCATACAGCTCTGGTGGGAGATATTCCACTTCATCCTCATTAGTGATGTTTATAGCTTCTCTCTTCATTAATATTGATCCCTTAAACTACAGAGAAAAACAAGACAGACACTAATTTGAACCATTTTGTATCATTAAACTCTTTGGATTTCTTGGTTTCAGTTATTCTGGTGAGCTGAATAAAATATTTTGGAAAAAAAAGAAAAAGGAAGAGAGTGCAAACTTCTGGCAGCCTCTTGCTACTCTTGATTGGAAGAGCCAGGGGCAGCCTTAAGGCCCTGTGCTGCTGAGGGTTATATGCTTCTGAATGGGGCTAGTGAATCCTGGGGAAGGCTTAGAAATGGCCTCTAAGAAAACAGCTCTAAAATAACAACCTTAACATGTGTTTAATATCTCAGGTGGCAAAGCCAGGACAAAAATGTTTGTTGCCTATTTCATTTAACTCATTAAACTGTTGTAGGCCAGGGGCAGATATGACTATCTAGAAGCTCCTGTGCAGAAATATTAATGAAGACCAATTGATGTCTGTTTATCTTGGGAAGTTTCTGAATCATCATTGTGATACCACTATGAACAATGCAACCAGAATACAAAGAAGTGTAAGACCAAGTATTTCCAGTGGATCTCGAAGCAGTAGTGCTGTCATATAAGGCTGGAATGTGTCTGTATCTGCAACAATGTATGTATTTCAAGTCAACCTAATTGAGAGATTAATTCTATCAGGAGTGAGTGCCAAGGAAGGGCTACTAGGGTGATCAGGAAAATGCAGAGCTGTCTTGCAAGGAGTGAACAAAAGACTGCAGCTTGTTTGGACTAGCAAAATTAGGGCTGAGTAGGACTGTGACTGCTCTCTACAAATACTTCAGGGGAGGTAAACACAGGGAGTTGAGGAGAGCAAAGTCTTGATGTGACAGCCTGGGGCATTGCTTCCAGTCCTGTGTTCTTATAAAACAACCATAATTTGTCTTTGCGTAGTTAATAAATCAAGAACTGTGAGAGAAATTGTATGCATACCTCTCAATCTCACTGAAGCTGTTCAGGTTGAGGGAAAGGAAAGGTTTTGCTTAGGGGTGGTAGAGGAGGACAGGAATTATCACAGTTCAGGAAACTTATTTCTGTCTCTGTTGCAAGTGAAGATGGAGCATAGGACAGCCAAACTGCTCCACAGACACCTCATTTAGGTGCCTGGAATTATATGGGAGAAGTTTGTTCACTTAAGTTAAATGTGAATAAGGAGTTCAGCCCTAATGCTGTTTTATAGAGAGCAAGTTATATTATACCTTAAGATCTTGTAAGTTTTGCCCTCTGCTCAATATGAAAAGTTAAATTTTTATCCTGTGTAGACTATTCTACTTTGAAAGGCAAAATTTACCTCTATTTGTTGTTAGCCACCTGTTATGTTAGCTTTATAAATTAATTGTATTTAAACAGTGTAGAGGCAAACTGGGTATGTACATGCAGAAAAGCAATTTGACTAGACAAAATAAGAGAGGAGAACATTTTGCAAGTCTCTATTCGGTCTTAAATAGTTCTGTGTATGTGGTGTTTCTTTCTAGAGCAAAGGAGAGGCAAGCAGTGAACACCATCGTGTTTTGTGTTTTACTGTTGGGTCACAGTGCCAGTGTTGTACAGCCTATGGGGCTGCACAGGTTATATGGATGCTCATTGCATACCAAATAACCAGTGCTTGCTTACAGGAGAAAAATGTCTTCCAAACTTTACTTCTAAATTAGGTTTGTTGTTCAGGTTTTTTTGGTTTTTTTTGGTTTTTTTTTCTGAAATCATTAACAAATGAAGTCCTTTCTTGTTCCTCAGGTTATTGCAGCTGTTTGCATTAAATAATAAAACATTAGGAAACTGCTGTCTTCACAAGAGAAATACTATATGGATGATGCTGTATGTGCATGTTGGGGGTGAAGAAAAATCTCTGACCAAGAATCTAATATAGTGGAATGTTGGAGACCTGTCTGATGCCTGAAAATGAAATAGCTCCTTGGGCTCTATTTGGTAACAGTTTCAAACTGGATTGGGAGTCAGCAATGTAGTTGTACTGACATGAAAAACCGATCCTGAATTTGCCTCTTTCTTTTTCCCCATTGGCTGTGTGCATCCAAAGTTGTAATTATTCTGAATATTTTTTATGTTTAGCTACATGAGTAAAACGAAAATAGAGAAAAGGATGGAAGTAGGTGTTTTCTAGTAGACTCTACGATAGTTCTAGCCTTCAGTACTGCTCAGAGAAATGAGAGCTGTTTTAAAAGCATGTGAGTCACGGACTATTTAGAAAGCAAGTCTTTTCATTAAAGAGAGGATTTTCTCATAAAGGAACTCAATATTTATGAACTTAGATTAAAATTATCTAAAATTGGCCAAGAAGGCCAATGGCATCCTGGGGTGTATCAGAAGGGGTGTGGTTAGTAGGTCGAGAGCTGAGTAGGTCAAGAGAGGTTCTCCTCCCCCTCTACTCTGCCCTGGTGAGACTGCCTCTGGAAAATTGTGTTCAGTTCTGGGCCCCTCAGTTCAAGAAGGACAGGGAGTTGCTTGAAAGAGTCCAGCGCAGAGCCACAAGGATGATCGAGGGAGTGGAGCATCTCCCTTATGAGGAGCGGCTGAGGGAGCTGGGTCTCTTTAGCTTGGAGAAGAGGAGACTGAGGGGTGACCCTCATTACTGTTTATAAATTTGTAAAGGGCGAGCGTCAGGAGGAAGGAGCCAGGCTTTTTTCAGTGATGTCCAATGACAGGACAAGGGGCAATGGGTGCAAGCTGGAGCATAGGAGGTTCAATCTGAACATTAGGAAAAACTTTTTTACTGTGAGGCTGACAGAGCACTGGAACAGGCTGCCCAGAGAGGTTGTGGAGTCTCCTTCTCTGGAGACATTCAAAACCCGCCTGGACGTGTTCCTCTGCAACCTAGTCTAGGTGATCCTTCTCTGGCAGGGGGGTTGGACTAGATGATCTTTCGAGATTCCTTCCAAGTCCTAAGATTCTGTGATTCTGTGATTATTATAAGCTTTTTTATTTAATTTAATAAGAGAAATATGATAAAACACTCCTGTCACCTCACTAATGTAAATGCCTCCATGTTAAATTATTTTTATTTTTTCCTATCTCAGTTTGGCTGGGTGGATCTGACTCGGCAGTCAGAAATATCTGCTTTTAGAAATAAATTAACACAGGTTTGTTTTTTCGAAGTGGGAACTATACATTTATAACCTATCTTTCCTTATCTTTAAGTTTAAGCCATTGACATGCTAATCTGATGACAAACACTTGCTCTGAAATTTCCTCATATTAATGTGTTAGTGCAATTTACTTGCTCAGAGGCAGCCAACGACATGCCATAAAGATATTGCAGAATATTTAAGAAATTTCAATCCAATCTGAAAGTGACTATTTTGGTTTTGTGCTTTCTGAGGTATATGTCCATAGAAGAAATTCTTAAAAAGCAGCTTGAGCTTGCCAGGCTTAGTTAATCACAAGTAAGATTTTTCTATTATCATCTGTATGTAATTGAATCTATCTACTAATCAGTTGCTCCAAGAACTGTAAGTAAAGGGCACTGGAAAGTTTTGGATACCTCATACAAGAGGCTGCTGAAGACAGGATGTGGTAT
Source organism: Mesitornis unicolor (assembly GCF_000695765.1). Lineage (NCBI taxonomy): Eukaryota > Metazoa > Chordata > Aves > Mesitornithiformes > Mesitornithidae > Mesitornis > Mesitornis unicolor. The sequence continues at coordinate 19,018 of NW_010183683.1, forward strand.
TAACAAGGGAGAGGTGGAAAAAGCGATAGTGAAGGCCACTGGGTGAGTGGGTGACTACTATTAGTCTTTAGTTACTACTATTAGATTTTGTTAAAATCTGACTGTTCTGCTTAATTTAACAGCAAAAAGTAACAATGTATAGAACTTACTATGTGACATGATCAAATAGGACAGGGTGCCTACTCCCAGTTTAGGAAGTGCTGACACTGGTGAATTGTGAGGCAGAGATGAAATCAGCACCCTGTTCTGCATTCCCTCAGACAAGCTGGCCTAGTTATCTTAAGACATAATGTATTAACCAGTGCAAATAAAAATAGCAAAAGGAGTGCTAAACTAGCTTCTGCTTAGCTGACTGTATTTCCTGTTCTAATTATTTTCACTAAGCCACTTCTTAAAGCACTGCTGATAGTTCATTCTCTTTTTTTACCCCCATGAATTCTGGCACATGTACATCATGGCTTTGTTCTGGGTAACATCATCTGTATGGAAATCTTCAACAGTTTGGTTTTTGAGCAGATTCTTATTACTATACTTACACCAAATGAAATGTGTTTCTAGAGCATAGCCTGATGGACTTCTTCTCTCTTTCCTGTCTTCCACAGAGTCACTAATGTGGAAGGAAACTCTTACTTCAAATGCCTAGATTACACAGTGGAAAATCTTGACTGTTTTAGACTCTGACTATACCTTGTACTATGTCCACTCACTACTGTGCCATGCAAGAAGAATCCTCTTATCCCTCTAAAATCAATCAAGTCACTTAACTTAGCTGAATGGATTGATTTTTAATTTTACCATTAGATATTGACCATTGTGTCAACTGTTTTGTGGTCATAAAACGACATTCAGCTTCTATGTAAGAGATGCTTTTGTGCAAGATAACTTCAGATTCATGTAAAGGCAAGTATTGCAAGTTTGAGATTAAATGTGGATCTTACAGCAATGAGAGCATAACTTAAAGAGGAAGTTATGCAGGCAATGTGATTGCAGCAGGCTCAATTACAGTAGGAGTTAATTTGATAGGGATCGTAGACCTATGCTATAGGGAACTATGCTATAGTTCCATCCCAATTAGTGGGATGGAACTGGAGTACACACAACAAAAGGGCTTGATAGTAAGCAAAGTGCTTAGGAACAGAAGTCAAATTAAAATTAAATAAAAGGCTGTGATTAAAAAAAAAAATCTATGGTCTTGAAAACATGAGACAGCCTCCAAATGGATGATTATGACATTTATCACAAGGTACATTGGGTCAAAATACCTATTAAGGTTTCTACAGAAATGTCATAAAGAAGAAGGTGATTTGGAAAATGAGGAAAATGCTGATCTAATTTGGTATCCATTCTCTTGGATCTGCAAAGGTAACACAGGCTTGTATTCATCCTGCCTACATTTCAGACCATAACTGCTCATCTGAGTTGAAATCCTATTTGCCTTATGGGTGGTGGTGGTGGTGGTGGTGTAGCATAGAGGCTGGCCCAACCTGGAGTGCTGGGGGAGCCACTATACTTTGGAGCTGACGGTTTTTGCTGACAGGCAGGGAGCTCAAGGTATCTTTCAGCTGAAGTGCATCAGAGTAAATCTTAAATTTGGGCACCTAGGCAATACAGCATAGTATGATGGGGATCTATTCTGGCTGTAAGAGAACAAAGGAAGGGGTGGGTACTTGTCACTGAACATAGACACTGCATTGGTTTGTCACCTGGCAGGTAGCTGCACCTTCAAGGTGTATTGGCACAAAATAAGGTGTATACTGTAAGGTATAATGCTAAAGCTTGACTTCAGCAAGCTGCTGAAAACCTTTCCATAATCTTAAAAGAGCTGTTATCAGGAAAGAGTTACAATAAATAATGTAAACCAGATGAGTAATATGGACAGTCAATTGATCCTTGTGAAAACTGGCTTAACGGCATAGAGGTGCAGCTAGGTGATGCATCAGGGAAGGCCTCTAGGAAAGCTAATGCTCTGCTCCAAAAGCCTTGCTGCAGAAGGAATGAAAATGCAGACCCCACCATGTTGTGATTAATGATTCTGAGGGTGTCCGAGAGAGCTGTATCAAAGAAATGCCTTTGAGATCATGCTGAGGAACCCCCTAGGTGCTGCACATTGAAACCATGCTAATAAATTCATTTTAATGCCTGAAAAGACCATTATGATTATCGCTTTTGTAATATAAACCAGAGAGCCTTATCTTTTAATTTTGCATTAAGCTGCTAATGTCTATTATGTAAGTGTACCAGATGCTTGCACTGAGAAGGTTTCTTTCTCAAAGAATTTAAATCTACCATCTTTTTTTCTTGCTTTAAGTGTTCCTCTTGTTAGTTCTTAATTTTGTCTTTGTGGCTACCAACTATTTCACCATGTTACACATTTTCTGCTGATTTAGAGATTAATACACTGATATTTTTCTTTCATATTCAGAAATGGATAACTCTTCTTCACGTGATATAATAATCAGACTCATAACCTTCTTTTGGGTAACTCGGATACCTTACAGAAGTGTGTCAGGTCAATGTAATTGCCTTTAACCAAAACAGTAATTTCATTAGTGATCATTTGGTTGATAAAACTCTGTGGTTTTTTCCCCAGTATTAGTTAGCATTAATTATAATCTTCCTTATTTTTATATTTCTCCAATATCAGCTTTTTTATGACTCTTCATAGGGCTGATGTCAGGCTGTTGATCCTAGCATTATCTAAATCATATTATTGACACTTTTTAAAATACTTTCCAGTCATTAGCTTTCTTCCAGACAGTGGAGAAGGCAAATCAAAGACATGATGGAAAAACTCTGGTAAGCATGCCACAGTTCTTAGTGGATTTGAGAAGTTTAGCTAAAGAGCTACTGGACAGTGGCTGGGAAAAAAGCCCATGTTAATCTGAATGTCTCTAGTGTCCTATTACACAGGTAAACAGTGACCTATTTCTGTCAAGAAAGAGTGGGGAATCTCTGAATTTGCCCTGAGAATCTGAAAATTACCCACTGTGTTGTGTCGTGGCTGTGGATGTGCAGAACTCTGTGGTTTTCCTTTAGTTTTGATGGGGGCAATCTCTAGGCTCCAGAAAGTTTTTAAAACTGAAGATGCATAGCTGAGGGAGAAATTCTAGCAAGTTCAGTTTCTTAGGTGGAAGTTAGTTTGGGTGTGCACAAATTGCTTAGCAAATTGTCCGGTTTGATATTGAAAGCCTCCTGGGCACTGAATTTGAGTTCATGCCTGTTGTGAGTAGGGATTTCCCACCAAGGCTGCAGTGGTCAGTCCAGTTGAAAGCAGGCATAAGTCTTTTTAGCATAGAATCACTTAGTTGGAAAAGACCTTTAAGATCGAGTCCAACCATGACCTGTCTACTACTAAACCATGTCTCTTAAGCATCTCATCTACATGTCTCACATCCTCCAAGGATGGTGACTCAACTGCTTCCCTGAGCAGCCTGTTCTATGCCTGGTAACTCTTTCAGTGAAGAAATTTTTCATAATATCCAATCTAAACCTCCACCGGTGCAACTTGAAGCCATTTCCTCTCATCCTATCACTTCTTACTTAAGAGAAGAGATCAACTCCCACCTTGCTACAACCTCCTTTCAGGTAGCTGTAGGGTGCAAGAAGGTCCCTCCTCAGCATCCTTGAGACTAAACAAACCTACTTTCATGTAAAACTTGTGCTCTAGATGCCCTACCAAATTTGCCCTTACCTGGATGGGCTCCAGTGCCTCGGTGTCCTTCTTGTAGTGAGTAGCCTAAAAGTGAAGAAAGTACTTAAGGTGCAGCCTCACTAGTGTCAAGTACAGGGGAAGGGTCACTTCCTTGGTCCTGATGATCACACTGTTTCTGATACAAACCAGGATGCCATTGGCCTTCTTGGCCACCTGTGCATGCTGCTGGCTCATATTGAGTTGACTGTTGACCAGTAACCCCAGATACTGCTCTGCCAAGCAGCTTTCGAGCGACTTGTCCCCAAGCCGTTACTGTTGCATGGGGTTGTTGTGACCGAAGTGCAGGACCCAGCACTTGGCCTTGTTGAACCTCATACAGTTGGCTGCAACCAGCCTGTCCAGGTCCCTCAGCAGAGCCTTCCTACCCTCAAGCAGATCAATGCTCCCACCCATCCTAGTGTCATCTGCAAACTTACTGAGGGAGCACGCAATCCCCTCATCCAGGTCGTTGATAAAGATGTTAAACAGAACTGACCCTGACACTGAGCCCTGGGGAACACTGCTTGTGTCTGGCCACCAACTAGATTTAACTCTATTCACCACAGCTCTTTGGGCCATCTAGCCAGTGTTTTACCCAGCAAAGCGTATGCATGTCCAGGCCATGGGCAACCAGTTTCTCCAGCTGTGGGAAACGGTGTCAGAGGCTTTACTAAAGCCTAGGATACTGCATCCACAGCTTTCCTCTTATCCACTGAGTGGGTCAACTTGTCATAGAAGGAGCACCATGTTCTTCTTCCTCATCAAGATAAAAAAAAAAATACCTGTATGTGGCAGGCACAGGGTGAGATTATACTGTTTTATGGCAATACATCAAGTGCTTGATACAAATCAGTTCAGAAAAAATTGCCTGATAGTACTCAAGGTAAAAACCCTTATAACCTGTGTTGTTGGCTGGGCACAATGTTCAGTTTACATCTTTCTATTATATTTCCCAGAAAGAGGGTGGATATGACAGTCCAGTTACTGTTGTCTGTTGCAGAGGGGGGAAACGATTGACCAAATTTTTCAGATTAACTTTGAGAAACTGCTTAAAAGGAAATGTTAGTGATAACTTTTTTCCCAACTTCTTGTGTGTAATAGTAGATGTCAGGTTATTTTGTTACTCTTCCTGACCTTTCAACTGCAAGTTCATCTATTGAAAGATTTGACACCTGAGAAATAATCAGAATCAGATACACACTATTAGACTAGCAGACTGCAGTTTTCAGCAATGAAGGGAAAAAAAAAATACTGTGCTATTTAAAATATTCTTCTGAGTTTATAGATATTAGATAACAATCCAGAAATTAACTAAGCCAGTTTGTAATACAAGAACCATTTCAAATATCATTGCCAGTGTAATTCTTGAGGCATTAATGTTGATGATGAACATTAAAAAAAATGTTTTCAGCTTGTCAAAAGAAGTAAGTACACTGTAGTGGCAGAAATGCAGAAAATGCTAGTAATTCTTCCTTACGGACTCTCCATGTCGAGCTGCTGGATTCCAAGTCCATCCCACCTCCTCTACGCACTCAGCTGAGCTATATGATAATTATCCCTTTCTCTCTATTAACTAGGTTTGGGCTGTACATGATTCATGGTGTCATCCTGTCTTTTTGGACTGGGAATGATGCGGAGAACAAGTAGGTTCTTAATTTAGCCTCTCAGTTACGTGTTTGAAGTTAAGTGAGATGAATCTCCGGGCTTAATACTTCCCAACTCAGTGTCTTTGATGGCTAAATGAAAGCGGTTGAGAAGCATGCCTGATTCAACAAAGCTCACATGAAGCTTTTCATCAGGTTAATAGAAACATAGAATAATTTAAGTCAGAAAGGTACTCTGGAGGTCATCTGATCAGCTCCAACTCTGTGCAAAGCATGGCCAGCTGGAATGAGGCTGCTCAGAGTCTTGTACAAGAAAGCTCTGAGGATCTCCAGGACTGGAGATTCCATAACAGGTACACTTTGCCACCCTGCCCTGTGACATAATTTTAAGTGTTGTCCTGTGGTTGTGCATGTGCCTCAGCTTTAGGTTGTGATATTGCTTCATCCTTGGTGTCTGCATGAAAGTCAATGAAAGCAACAGCTTATAAAGAGAGAATCAGATACACCATTTGAAAAATGTATCGGAGGGAAATAGCTGCCTGTAAGTATTAAGTATTTTTCAGTGAGAAGAGATCCGTTGTGAAATTTTAAAATGCATCCTTACAGGCAACAGCTGATGATGGTTCCTGCTGCACAGTTTGGCCTTTAGTTACTGCCTTACTAAAGGTTAGGTCTCTGTACTAGTGGGAGGGCATGGCAGGGAGAAGCCAAAATCCCATTAAATTCATTGTAACTATGATGGGTCATCCATAGAACTTGATAAATAGCATCGTGAAGTTAACTAAAGGTGCCCCTCAGTTCAAGAAGGACAGGGAGTTGCTTGAAAGAGTCCAGCGCAGGGCCACAAGGATGATCAAGGGAGTGGAGCATCTCCCTTATGAGGAGCGGCTGAGGGAGCTGGGTCTCTTTAGCTTGGAGAAGAGGAGTCTGAGGGGTGTCTTCATTATTGTTTATAAATTTGTAAAGGGTGAGTGTCAGGAGGAAGGAGCCAGGCTCTTCTCTCTGATGTCCACTGACAGGACAAGGGGCAATGGGTACAAGCTGGAACATAGAAGGTTCCATGTGAACATGAGGAAAAACTTTTTTTACTGTGAGGCTGACAGAGCACTGGAACAGGCTGCCCAGAGAGGTGGTGGAGTCTTCTTCTCTGGAGACATTCAAAACCAACCTGGATGCATTCCTGTGTGACCTAGTTTAGGTGATCCTGCTCTGGCAGGGGGGTTGGACTGGATGATCTTTCGAGGTCCCTTCCAACTCCTGAGTTTCTGTGATTCTGTGAAAAACAGCTGAGTTCATGTAACAGGTGTTCTTCTGAAGGTGAGAAATGTGGGACATAGTTAAAACTAATTAAATGGGTCAGAAATGGCACAGAGACAGTAAAACTAAATGTAATCATGAGGGAAGGGTAATTCTAATTAAGTTGTCCAAAAAAGTCAGTTAAAAAACTTTGTATTTAAAAACAAGAAAAAATATGTAAAGTACTTGGGGAGGGTCATTAAAAAGTAACTAAACTGAAAAAGAACTTTAAACAGCAAAGGTGAGTATCTGCAGTCCTAACTGCAGTGGGATCTGGCTAATCTTAAGTCGTTGGCATCATACTACTATTCAAATGAGTGAAAATTTGTATAACCAGAATGTAGTGGTTCCTTACACATATACACAGATGCATTCCTCAGATGAACTATCAGTTACTTTCACTGAATATGAATACTTTGGTATAGGAAACTAAATGATTAGTGATTTTTAAACTACTGATATAAACTACCAACACTAGACCCAAATAGTCCCCAGTAGCTGCAGCAGACTAGGACAAATCTGCAGGACAAAATTGTCCGGATACATGTTGATAATAAGTTGAGTAAAACTGTACAATGCCTGTAGTTCAATTGCAGTAAAATTGCTGCCTCTAAACTGAGCTACATAATTAGTAAATTTAATCCTCTCTTAACATATAAAGAGCCATGAATACAAAGATGGTGAGAGACTGAAGGAAATTGGGGAGCTTATATACAAGGCTTAACAAAACATACCACCTGGTGACACTCTTATTCTGTTGTATTATGACACTGTCTTCCATGTGTCAGGCTTTTACATTTATGACAGATTACATATTGTGCCTTACATTAACTCTTGTCTAGAGTGTCTGCAAACTGCAGAGCACCTCTTGAAAATGAGGCTGAGACATCTTGATTTCTGCAGCAGTTTGCATCACATCCCTATATAGAGCTCTTCCTCGTTCTCACTTTCTACTTTTCTGTAGTGTGCTATCAGAAGTCTTCTCTGCCTGATTTTCTTCCTTTACACACTGCAGTGTCTGTGTTTACTGCAGATGTAGGAAGCAGTGGTTAAACCCTTCCTTCCCCCTACTCCTCTTTTTGGTCTATCTTCAAATAATGATGCCATTATCTTTCAGCAGCAGGACCGGATAGTATTAGGTATCTCCATTCATTCAGTACATCAGTCAAACCAGCCAAAGAATATATTAGATAGGATCACAACTTTATCTGTCTAATACATAGTATACCAATGTAGCACAAGTAGGGCTGCTCAAATTGATTGAATTGGGTTTTCCTACAGTGCTGCTTTGTGTATAGTGGAGAATATACTGTATCAGACAATCTACAGGAACAGCAGCCACTGTGTAACTAATCACAGCAATACTAATACTGAATAATCTCAGGAAACTTGAACAGAGGAGGATCTATGTTTGACTCACTTCATATAAATTGCCTATATTATAAAAGCTAGCAGATGAAGGTTAGATACAGCTATGTTTAGAGTCTGGCATATATGATACAAGTGGAGTGTTTCAAATACAAACCCTGATCTTACAAGTGCTTGCAAATGTCCTCAGATCTAAGTGACTAAGTTCATCAAGACATGTGTCAGCCACCTTAAAATAAATAAATAAAAACTTTCCTACTGTTTCATGGTGTGTCTTAACCAGTGACCTTCGCATGAGTTTTCCATTCTGAAGTTCTTGCATCCAACCCTTTGAAACAGTAGGTTAGTCAGTGGGGCCAACCACAGTTGACAAAGTGTTCGAAAACTCCTTTTTGGTGGGAGATTGTCACCATTAGCCTTCAGAGAGAGGAAAAAAAAAAAACCAAAACCAAAAAAAAAACCCAGAAATTATGCCCAGGGGAGCAGGAAATGAGAGCCTGTGCTCAGAAGAGCTTTCAGTTGACGAGGGCTCATTTGAGCTTCCTCTTATAGTATGGAATAAGGGATTTGCACAATTTCTTTTTCAGGTCCTGCAAGGCTAGAGCTGGTGGCTGTGATGCACCTTAGCTCAGGCAGGAGGGAAGATGAGCTCTAGGGATTTGCTTCCCTGAAGGAGATGAGTTTGGCACGATGAGAGAAGATGTTGAGGAGTAGTGACCTGAAGAACATTAGTTCAGCTCCCAGCCACCACTGCATTTTTGGTATGCTGTTCTCACTTGTTTCCATTACAGCTTGAGAAGTTAATGATAGGTCATTTTCTATTCAGGGACATCAGCTTTTTAGTTGGTGTATTTTTGTTGGTTTGTTGGTTGTTTTTTTCCTTTACGCTTCAAATAAAGCTAACTCCCCAGTAATGCAAATTCCTTCTCTGTTCTGATTCTGAGGCTGTTTCAGTCTTTGTGCACTGGCTTCTCTGAATAGCTGTGCCAAGGTAGTGCTGCAGTGAGGCCTATCCTTTACTCTGCTTTTTCCCTCTTTCTATCATGCTAAAAATCACATTGATACAACTTTTGATTTAGAGCCTTGTTGTCTCAAAGAAAAAGGGAATTATTTATAAACAGAGGGGACTGAGTTTTCATCACTATAGATTGATGTATCTTTTAGAGTATTCACCTTTAAGATATCCAGAATACAATCTGCTTGATCCTCTGTGGATTGTAAATTTTTAGAGTTGGGTTTCTTTGTTCTTCTTGTCTGCTGAGAAAAGCTTTATGATCACTATTACATTCTCTTGTCTGTAGTGCTGGACCCTTTTTCCTATCAGGAAGCCTTTTCTTTACTTTCCTACCAATAAAGTGATTTGTAGACAGGGGTTCATCCCTAATAAGCAACTTGAGAATAGCACCTGAACTAAGAAATATTTTTCCCCTCTGTGTGCCCTAAGCTTCAGAATATCAAGACGCCTACATGCTTTGAATCTAAGACAGAGCTTACAGTCTAACAGCTTTTTTATCACCTTCCATCAAGCAAAAAAGCCTCCAGGTGGATTAAGCTGTGTGTAAGAAGCTTACAAGGTAGCAGGTGTCAAGTCCCAGTAAAGGTCATTCCATCAGGGCTATTCTCTTCTCAGACACAGCTTTCCTTGTGGACTTCTGTAAAACTGCCACTGAGATGCTGGTGCATTGCTTTACAGAGCAGAGATGTTCAGTGAAATGCTGACGCGTGAGCAGCATATTTGCGCAGGGATTTTAAGCTGAAGTCTAGTTTTTAGAGTGTGGCCCACATCAAACACAGTGGCATTGCTAGAGACTGGTGACAGGGCAGGAAAAATACCTTCCCACTTTTCCAGTACAGCCATCCAAAAAAATCCAGATTAGATGGACAGGGTGTTGATGGTACACCACAGAAGAAGTTGTTGAAAAGAATTAAAAATCAAAAATTTTATTGCATTATGATTGAGAGCCTGGAATGAACTTGAAACACACTTGTTGCATCTCAGTGTCTATTGTTACTAAATCAAAGGAGAGAGACTTGCTAGAAAAATGAGTAAAAATCATGTGATGACTCATTCTGTCACATATTTCAAGGCATGAGCAGACAGCTTTCAGTTAGATTGATCATATTTCTGATTGTATCTTCACAAAAACAAGGATCAGAAAGAGAGATTTTTTTTTCCCCTTTAATGGGAATGATGTAACATGAGGAAATCTAGCCATATATATATGCCTTTCTTGCCCAGACTACACCATGGAGATTTACCCCTAGCTGTAGGCTTATAGGGGCTGAGCAGGAGGTGAAGGCTGGAAAAGGCCATCAAGGCATGATGATTCTTTCAACTAACTAACATCTTGGGGAGGAACAGTTTGGAAAGCTTAGTCAAACTTCTTGCATGGAATCTTGCATGCCTACTTAAAAATTAAGGCAGAAGAAGTGATTTGAAGCAGACAACCATCCTTTAGAAAATGGAGCTAACCTTATAGAAACCAGAATATACTGCAGGAAAGAAACAGTGAGGGGAAAAAAAGCAACAACAAATTCAAAGTACCTGTGAAGGAGAAAGCCTGCCAGACAATTATGAAGGTTAAAGACACTGCAGAGAAGTCAAATGGTTTTGCAGCTTCTGTCTTCACTTCAAATATCTTGAGCACATACTTACTTTTCAGCTGATAAAGATGAGCCATTCATTGATTGACATGTCAACAGAAGAAATGTTACAACCAGCTGATAAATCAAAGGGCAGATAAATAATCAGAAAATATATGCCCAAGAGTTCTGAAGAATCTTAAAATAGAGTGACTGAACCACTGGGGGAAAAGTGCAGTCTTTGCGAAAGTAATCTTTATACCAGAAGACAAAGAGTAATGCAGGTTTATCTATAATTTAAGTAGGCTTATGTAGAGATTCAGGGATTTTTGTGTTAGTAAGCATTGTTTTGGTACCTGAGAAATTGGTTGAACTAACATTAAAGGCCATGTCATAAAAAATAGAGATGGTCACGATGTTAGCTCCAGTTGGCATAGTTTCTGCAGATTTAACATGGTTAGAAAAGATCCACTTGACAAATTATTTGAGTTTCAGAAAATCTGTGACCAGTAAGAAGCTTTACTGCAAGTTTTGTAATGGGCTTTTCTGAAAGTAAGAAGTTCAGTGGTGTGAGTGATAACAAGTTATTGAACATCAGCTGATCCGACAGCAATTGTCTGCATACATTCCCTTAGCCTGCAGCAATGGTGAGGAACGTTGAATTATCTATACCTTCTTTTACAGAAATAGTGAAACTGTGCTTGTTTTTGTAGAATGGTATAGAAAAGAAGAGTTAAGAATTCCTGTTTGCCATTCTATAAAAGTGGGAACCAAGAGTTATTTCAGAGAAGTAAAGGTGAACAGATTCAAATAGGTTAAAAGAAGGAGGATTGCAGGCAATCCATATATAACCTGGTGAAAATTGGGGGTATGAATCCTCCCAGGCTGCATTTCTGGGTCAGGTTTAGACATCTCTGTGAAGAGCAAAGGCTTGCACATTCACATTAGATGGAGGTAGAACAACCCTGAGGGCAAACAGACATTCAGGCTTTGGAACATAAACCATGCTCTGAACAGTGGGATAAGGAAGAAAATTCCTAAATATAGTGGGTAGGCCCTAGCTGGTCACTGGAGGATTTCTGTTGCTTAACTGCTGAAGATTTTTGCATTGGCTACTGTAGGAGGATCCCTGCTAGATGAGTTTGATCTTATATGACAAGTCCTCTGTTTTTTTCCTTGCATGATATAATGGCTATCAGTTGAATCATACATTAGATCATGGCACCATTGTGGATTGTAACCATTGTAACTGCTTGCAGTTTGAGTTTGGTATTTCAGCAGCTCCATGGGCTCCTATACTTGCTAAATTCTGAAGTCCCTGTTGGTTTGGTGGTGCAGTTTTTCACATTTCTCCTTTTAATGTTTCACGCTCTTCATGTTGATCCTACTTGGCAAATGAAAGTGAGCTTGTGAGCTTGAAGGCTGGCTTGAAAACCCTGAACTCTGAAGATATTTTGTCTTTTTTTTTTTTTTGCTTTAAATATTTTATCTCCAAGCCTGGAATTATTCATTGGATTAATGTGCTCTTGGAAAGAGACTGTCTGTGAGGACTTTCACTGTATTTCTTCTTTAAAGGAGACCATTTACATTAGTAACCACTGTTCTTGCATCATGGCTGGCTTGCAGCATGGCTCCAGCATTTTCTCCGGAGAGAGACTCTTTGGTTGGGAGCAGCTGCTACTGGCAAGCCTGACTGGAAGATATCTTGTCCCTAGTGATTGGAGCTGAGTGGAGACGCTGTTGCAGGGAAGTGCTGCTGCTGGAGCAGAGCCAGAGCGGAGCAAGTGAGTGTGGGAGGCTCTTAGCAAGAGTGGCTTCCCTTGGCTCCTGCAGTGGGCGGTCACAGAGCCTGCCTGGCTCCGGTGTCCTTAACCAAGTAGGGGGCTGGGGGCTCCTGGAGCCCGTGACATTTCTCTGGGGAAGGACCTAATTGCTGGGATTTGCAGTAAAGACTCTGTGTCTTTGTGTGTGTTGAGTGTTTGTTTATGTTGTCTAACGATGATTTGTATTGCTCTTAGAGTATGCTTGATTTAGTTTAGCTGCTATTACTGTGTTTAATATTTTAGTATGTATTTAATAAACACAATGAAACCTGTACAACTTGCCACCTCCATTAGGCATCTCCTATTTTAGGGAACCACTCAGGTGGTCCTGTTTTATTCTGCTTTGGGCCACTCATCAGTAGCAATATATTTCAATTATTTCTTTTTGCTGATTCCTTTTAAGAGAGAGGATATATCTTATGTATGATAGATAATACACACGTCTTTTAGGTTTTTTTGCCACTGTATCTATGAATAGTAACAGAAAATACCTTCCTGGTATGTCTTACAAGTTATCTGCAGAGAAAGAAGTTAATATGCTCTTAATTAGATACGAAGTGAAAACAAGGACTAGGTAGCTACCTATTTACAGCTAATTTTAGGCTTTTGTTTAGCAGTGCAGACAGAGAGACTGAGGCACCTGGATAGGGCCCTGGAGGTTGCATCAGTGTTAAGATGCTGAGCTCTGTGGCAGAAATCTCTAGGCAGCAGCTGAAGCAGAATTCAGATACTCGGTCACCTTCTTGAAGCGCTGCTTAGGTCCTGATACTGAAGCAGAGTATTTTAGTGTACTACATTAAAGATCTGGCTCTAGTTAAGAGTAAGTAAGATCACAGTAAGATTGTGATCACTTTTTTTTTCCCCTGTAGGGTTGACTTGGATCCCCATTACATTTAATTCAGTTTTTAATTTACTCCTGGTATCTGTTCTAGCCAGCTGAGCCTTTGCTGGTTAGAAGGCATCAGTCTTGTTCTGTCAATGCAAACTAAAAAGTTGTTTTTTGGTTTTTTTTCTCCACATATTGATATATTTGGAGGTGTTGGAAAAGGTGCAGCAGTAAACAAACTGCCAACTATTTCACAATCTCTCTTTAGTTGGGTTTAGTTAAAAGGATAATTCTAGAGACAGGAAAAATACCTTTATCATGGTGATGGTTTTAATTCTAAATAATCTATGATGTGTATGGATATATTTATTTCAGCTTCTCTGCAGCCCCATTTTGGGGTTTGCTGATTTGGAGGAAGACCAGCACCCATGCTCTGCTGAAGTAACCAGAAATGGGAGATTTTGGTAACTCCAGAAATACAGACATTGATATAGGAGCCTGCAAACATTCTTGAGCATCTAATGCTAGCTATGCATTTTATCTTTTTTCATTTTAAAGACAGGGAAAAAAGGAAGCTTTGGCAGTAGCTGTTGTGAGTAACATTATAAGCTGCAAATGAGTTTTGTGCCAGCAAAGAAGGAATCCAGGAGAAAGTATGAATGGTAAAATAGCCTCTGTGTTTCTGTGCTGTCTGCAGAGGCTCTCCATAACCGCTTACCTGGTTCTTCCAATGTCAGGAAAAAGTGGGGCACATGAAGGGGGAATTGGTTGTGATATGCATATATACATATCAACACGCAAGTATTTCCACATGAATGAAGCCACGGTGCTTACTAGAGCTGCATGCACTGTCCCAGGCTGGATTAAAAATGGGTTTACATTTATTTTATGTCAAGATCATTTAATTTAGAAAAATAGTACTTGAACATAGCAACAATGTCACCTTCTACAACTACCTGAAAGGAGGTTGTAGCAAGGTAGGGGTCAATCACTTTTCCCTTATAGCTAGTGATAGGACAAGGAGTAATGGCCTCAAGTTGTGCCAGGGGAGGCTTAGGTTGGATATTAGGAGAAATTTCCTTACTGTGAGAGTTGTCAAGCACTGGAACAGGCTGCCCAGTGAGGTGGTTGAGTCACCATCCCTGGAGGTCTTTAAAAAAGATGAGCAGATGTCGTGCTTAGGAACATGGTCTAGTGGTGGACTTAGGTCTGGTTTGATGGTTGGACTTGATGATCTTAAAGGTCTTTTCCAACCATAACCATTCTGTGAACAATACAAAAAATAAATCCATTCACTAAGATTCACTTGTTGTGAATCCTTTGTTTCTTTCATTGAAACCCAGTGAGTCTCACTTGTAAATTTATAGTGAAGACCAGATCTTGTTAGCTTACTGGACCTAGAGGTACAGAACCATTGTAACTTTATTATTTGACTTATGTGTATCATCTTGTGGTATCCAAATAAAAAGAGGAGTCTAAATTGCATCTTTGAAGATCTTACTGTTTGTTAAGACACATTGATGAAATTTACTCAGAGTTTTAATTGTTAAAAATAACCCAAAAAACCCCAACAAAAAATTAGCAAAAAACCCAGAAATGAGCAAACAAACTGGCCAGACTTAAGGGTAAGGTTGATCTGCAGTGTATTCAAGGTGCAGGTTAGGCCTTCTGCACATCTGTAATACCAGTGCATAGCACACTGCATAAATTCTTTCTGTTTAGCAAAAATATGTGCAAAGAGGCTGTGTCTCGGGTAGGTGCATAATTTTGCATCCTTTGCTACTTGGTGCCAGCTGAGATATTGATTGTTTTTATATAATTTGAATTCTTATGTATGTTTTCACACACAAACACCCACATACCCCTAAGACACTTGGCTTAAGATTTTCAAAAGCTAGCCATGAGTTTGGAGCCTAACTTGAAGCATCTTTTGAAAGACCTGATTTTTCAGGACATGCTGTACATCCCATGCCCCTCGTTCTAGACAGCTGAAGTTCATCTGCTTAATGCTACTGTTTTCTTTTGACAGAAGGACTCAATCCTAAAAAAAAATGTCTTTTCCTTGTAGAAATGAGGACCCAACTAAGTATTTTGTCATGGTTGGTGACACCGATAAGAAAAAAATGCTACAAAGCATAAAACACTATCAGAAATTACCTCTTCCCCCCCTTCCCCCCAACACATGTTAAATTATCCACTAAGCCTTGAAGCTGTGCATACCTGATGATTAATTTGTTATTTTGTGTTTTAAAAAAAGGTTCTACCATGCTAGATTTACAGCATTGCAGAGTTTCTCGATGTTGCAATGCTGTCTTCAATTCAGCTGCTTCATATTGAAATTTCACACGCAATAATTGGCTGACCTTCACAGCTATGGCAGAAACTAATTAAAGCTGCAAGGCTTTGCTAGCTATGCTTTTGTGTGAAATGTGAAGTTTGGTGATAATGAAATATGGGGTGCAGATGTTATTGTCTCAGATAGTCTGTGCCCTTGGTTCACACTA
The DNA here is from genome assembly GCF_000695765.1 of Mesitornis unicolor. Taxonomy (NCBI): domain Eukaryota; kingdom Metazoa; phylum Chordata; class Aves; order Mesitornithiformes; family Mesitornithidae; genus Mesitornis; species Mesitornis unicolor. The sequence continues at coordinate 34,713 of NW_010183683.1, forward strand.
ATGAAGAACACCAATTATTAAACAAAAAGTATTTTCAACCATTAATTATTTGTGTTTTGATAGGCTAAATATCCCAGCAGCAGCTCCTTCTTCTTCAAAAAGCCATTTAATGTCATTTTACAAGATAATGGGAGAGTCCCCAGGATGCTACATGAGACTTTTACTGTATTTGTAGGATTGGTTTTAGACTCATTCTGTGGTGCATTGCACAAGACACTGTACCACAGATAAATGAATGTTTTAGATGTGATGATACTAATGTTTGGGCATTTCATTACTCTGGACAGAATCCATTAATAACGCAATCATTATTCTTGTTACATTCACAAAGCAGGCAGAGGGAGTACAGGCAGTTGGATTTTATGGGTGGATGGAAAAAGGATAGATCCTGCAGTCTGTCTTTTTTACCCCTTTAGATGTGTCCTCTGTGATCTGACTTACTTTAGCAGCAGTAAAAGTCCATTTTGAGTTACGGTTGATTGGCGAAGCTATTCAGTCATCCCCTCATTCCCTGGCATGACTGTTTAGAGAAGGTTGGAGGAAAATCTTGGTTTTCCCCATTGAGTTGAAATGTGGACTGTGCCTACATACCTGTGTTTATGCCTGTGTGGTTAGTACTGTAGTTTCATGAATTTGGAACAGCATTCACTTTAGTGGTTAAGAATCACTGATTTGTGTCCTCTGGTCCTCTCCATTGCTTTCTGTTCTTTCTTTTCTTCTCTTCTCCTATCTATTGTCAGTCCTTCCCTGTGTCATTCCCCCAATTCCATGTGAGTTCTGTGAATAACCAGTCCTCCTCCTATCTGCTGAAATGATCTGTTTAATGTCAACATGGTGTGGCCCTGTTCCACTTGATGGTTACTATTTTCTAAGCTTAGCTGGAGGGAGGACCTCACACTTCTCAGAGACACCCAGCCAGGCCAACCACAGACGTGGGAAAATAAGGCTCCTTCAGTTTACACAATACACATTTTCAATGTTGAGAGTTGTTGATTTTAGGTTGTTTTTTTGTTTTGAAGGGGCAGGTATGGAGGATGATGAGTTGTGATGGTGGTGTGCTTTGGTTTGTTGGTTTGTTTTTGAGGGTCCCAAAGAGGACTCTTATTTCTCTTCACTCTGTGATGCTGTATAGCTTCCATGATGGTTGAAAGCAGCAGTGGTATGTCTAGCAAGCTGAAGAGGAATATGTGAAGCTTGAGATGACAGGATGTCTACAGCTGACATGTACATGTGACAACCTGAGCTACAGTCATCAATGCTGTGGGTTGGCATGGGTATATTTTATTAGAGAGATGCAAAACGCATGAATGCAATGAAAATCTGGAAACTGCTATTAGAAACTGTCACTGATCCCCTTACTGAAATGACTGCTTGGGATTATATAAAACAAAAGGACTTCACCAATAATTCCTGTGGTGTTTCTTAGAAATTGGATGACTCCTGTGAAAATCCGAACCTGCTCATTGTCAACAGAAGTATTCCATTAGGGTAGTATGTTGCAGCAACAAATTATATAAATATTTGCTGTTTTACCTTTAACTGTTGCTGTTCCTGCATTCTGGGTATCTGAAACATCAGCTCTTAAGTGATGAAATATATGCAGTGATATTATAAATGATGCCATTAAGTTTTTGTTCATGTTTGGAAATACATGAATATTATTCTGCCTGACAGCCATGATTGTACAGAAGGATAATTCTTTACAGAAACAATTATTTCAGAGGACTGTTTTGGATAAACATGCCATTGTGCTTTTGTAGATGATGATGTAAGAAGATGACTTATCTGCATGCTACATTTGTGTGCATCTTGATTAGATCCTGTTACCTGTATCTCAGAAAGAAAACTGAAACAGAATCAGAGACTTCTTAACCCTCTTCACTGAAGTGATTTCCAAGAGTTGCTCCATTTGATTTTCTGACTAAGGCTCTCTGTAAGTCTTAGCACTTTAAATACCTAAGTATCTTCAGATACCTACCACACTTCCTCAACTGGGAATTTTGCATTCTCCAATGTTATGGTTTAAGGGTTAACAGCCTGAAAGGGAAGGACAGGTGGTGTCTGTAGGACCCTGGGGGGTCAGAGATCAGTACTGTTCCCTCCCCTTTCCAGCCACAGTCTATAAAAAACCGAGGAGGCCCGAGGTTTTCGCGGGCTTTCCTGGCTTCTGAGGTGGTTTTCCGGTCGCATCTTGGGACGTCTGGGCGTACCTCCACGTGCTCGGCAGCATCCACCACCATCCGCTCCCAGCACCACTGCGGTCCCTGGTGATGAGTCACAGTGGCCACGAGGCACTGCTCGGACACTTCCTCTTGGGACTACTGGGATTCGGTTTTGTATATGGTTAAATATGCTTTTTCCTTTTATTCATTCCCTTTTCCTTTTCTCTGCTGTTTTCATTAAACTTGTTATAGTCTTCCAACCTTGTGTGAAACATCTTTTCTCTATTCCCTTTTTTTTAATCCTCCCTTGGGAGGGTGGGGTACAATAGAAAATTCTGCTCCCTGGGCTTGCCCTGAGCCCTAAACGGAGACACCCAGGCTAGCCATACAGCAGCAACTTGCTCAGGATTGCTGGTAATGGTGTTGACTAGATTTCCCAGCCCCTAGAGTTATCCTTTTGAAATTAGTACCAGACAGAGTCCAGAAATGGTGTCAGGTCAATTCAGATCACAGTGGATGTGGCCAACTTGGTTCCCGAAGATAAATCTTGGTCTTGAGTGTAGATATGGGCTGCCCTCCAAATCAGGAAGGACTTTGAGCATCCAAGCATGCAGGATGGGTCTGACCATTGTCCATGGGCTGCCTGCAGAGCAGTGCTGGATGCAGTGTGTCTGTCCCCTGTGGACCCAGCTGTGATCACAGCTGCCCCTGTGGCTGCCCTCCCAATGTTGCTGTTGATAGCAAAGAGCTTCAGATATCTGTTTTGTGTATATGCACATGTAGTATCCAGTATTTGCATTTAATATTTTATGTAGACCTTGAAATATATGCTTGTAAAACAGAGGAAGTATCGGAAGCCAGTGGCAATAATTAAAGAGTGCAAGGCAAAGGAACAATATATACTTCTATTAAAAACTGTTAATATAAAACTGAAGTTTTCTAGGCTCTTTCACTCATGTCTGTTCCAGATTTACCATGATCTTTGGTGGCATCTTGACTGTATCAATTTGCTCTCTGAATGTGTAGCACATACATGGAAAAGTACAAAGCTAAAGAAGGGGGTGATGTGTGCATGCATGTGTCTGTGCATGCATGCATACAAATTACAGAACAAGACAGCTTCCTATTAGCTTCACTTTACAGCTTCTGATGTTTACTGTGACAAATTTCAGTAAGAGGGGATTTTGTATGCTGATTTATTTGTGAGGCCAACAGTATGACATTAATATATTGCATATTTTTTGAGTGGCCTGCTTTTTGTGACTTTTTAAAGAGATCCTGACCTAAAGGGGTGAAATTAAATAATGAGTCATCTCTTGCACTTAAAGTGTATGTAAAATTACCAAAAGTTTTAGTTTTATCTGAATGATTTTAAAACCATAGAAGGAAAATGAAATTCAGTGCTACTGATGCAATCTAACAAACACATGGAACACAATTGTTTGTAGTAGTGGTATTTACCAGGTACGAAGTTGTCAGTGTACAGAGTAGAGCGGCCGAGGGCTTACAGCTCAGTGAAAAGGATATTCCGTGTGATCTAAATATGTTAGCAAGCAGGACTTCACTAAATTAAAAATAATGATAGACCAACAAAACACTAATCTTCTAATCCTGGTAAATAAATGACCAAGCATTTAAAAAAACCAAAACCCAAACCCCAGAACTATAAGGAAATTATTTCCAATTGTTCAGCAAACATGATACTTCATTGTGTTACTGTTCTCTTTCTGTCAGTATATATAAATTTATGTGTGCAAAGATATTCTGTACATGTTTTGCCTTTCTCTTGCACAAAGAGAAATGAGAAGGAGCGTGTAAGTAGGCGTTTCTGATGATGCAGATTTTGTATCCTTTAAATAATTTCCTGGATTCCTTCTCCATTTGATGACGTGTTAGCCCATAACATGGCTGTGGAAGAGTCCAAACATAGGGCTGAAACAGACTGATTGCCTCTATTAGTTGAACTGTTTTGAGTACTTGATCCCTAAGACTCACAGTTTCTCTTTCTTGGAGTGTTTCCACAGTTCCAGAGTTAAGCAGTAGTATTTTCAGAAAGCTCTACTGTGAGGCTGAAGTTTAGTAGTTGACATCAATAACATAACAATGTTAAATCATCCACCTTTTTATAGTGGATAAGCCAGTCTGCTTGTACATATGTTAAAGGATAGCATGTAGGTGGCAGAAGAATTATGCTACAGTTTTAACAGCTAATAAATCTTTATTTAAGCAAGGGACCACTAAAATTTAATTAGGCATATAAAAGCAGAGATCATTCTAAGGGTAAAAATATGCCAGTTCTCACAAGAAAAGACATCTGCTTAGTGGTAAAAGTGTAAGTTAAAGAGTACTCTTCTGTTACTATGTCAATAGAAAAGCTTTCATTAGGGGTTGTAGGGATCTAAGTTTAAAAAAATGAGAAAAAAGAGAAGAAAATATGTATTCAAACTACACATGGGTATAAAAAAAGAGCTATCCAGTTAATAATCTTTCCTGCTCTGCTTCCTAGCATTATTGCCAACACAACATCTCTGCTTCCTGAAGGATAGCCCTTTGGAAATACCATCTAACAACACAGTTGCTCCAGAGCCAGACTTCCATTCTTTGGCAAGTCAGAGCGTTTTTTAGTATTAGCTACAATGCCTTAGAGAGGGGTGCTGCTCATGTAAACCTTTGTGCACATTATGAAATAAATTGTGAGTGGCATGAAAAGTCAGACTAAGTCATTTTGGAAGATGAAAATGACATTGGACAACACATTGCTCTTGGCAGGTTTGCTCATGTGCTGACCAGTGTGCTAGTAAGTAGTAGGAAAAAAAGAGGAATTCCTGATTTTTACGTGCAATGTAAGTTGCTCCTTTGGTGAGCATGGTGTCACTATGTCTGGGAAAATAAAGCATCTCTTTCTGGCTCAGCATTAAAACAATCTCTGAAGAAAAATCCTTGATATCTTACACCTTCTTTATCAGTTGTTTTGTGAAAAAGAAAAAATGCTAAAACTACATTTTTAATTAAATGATCTCTTAAATTTGCACATTTGTATGAAGTTAAAACCAAACTCCCTTTATATACTGCATTTTTCATTGAATTATGTCACTCTTGTGGAAGTTGCCCTGAGTCTTAACTGCTGTCCAGGCTAAAACTCCAGGCAGTGCAGGCTTCTCCTCTGCCCTTGTGCTCATTGCATGCATAGCAACCTCTCCTTTCTGCACAGCACAGTTGATTGGTCAGTGAACTGCAGATTATTTATATATATTATAATTATTATATAATAGGTTATTATTATATAGATTGTTCATATGCTTTGCTGTGAGTGTTGAAGAGTGTGTGGATAGACAACAGAGGCTGCTTTTGTATCACCTCAGATTAACTTCTCCTCACTTGGGTGTGCTGATTACCTGAAATGCTGTCACTGGGGAGAGCTTTGTATAATGGAGTGCAGAGTAAACCCTAGGGGTTTTGCTTGCTTTTGTAACGTACTTATTAAATAATGAATACTCTTTAATTTTGCGCAACTAGGACACAGTCTTTATTTGACCTTTCCTACTCTTCCTGTTATACTAGCCCCTGAGCCTTTTTGAATCTTTTTGTAGCCAACACAAGATGCTTCACGGAGTGCAGACACAGCTACATGGTGTAACAAATTGGCTGGGTAAATTGTCGAATCTATACTGGAGATTTTGCCGAGCAGCTTATACAAGTATCTGTCAGAAATAACACGGTGCAGCTCATTCTGCAGAAGATATAATGTAAGTGACCTTTTAATTAAGGTCACCCTGTTTTCTGCATTTATTTGATTTATATGAAAACCATCTGAGGACAAGCTCTTATCTTACCAGAGTATATTTTAAGCCTGTGTTTTGCCATGTGAGAGGTACCAGAATGACATAGTGCATATTATCTAAAAGGCCTTCTTCTCAGTAAGGGACATGTTTGTGTTGCTGGCCATTCATCTTTTTGTTTTCTCCGGGAACATGACAGAAACCAGCAAAGCTCAGTCTGTGGAGCAGACCCTTTTAGATGCCACATACTGGATGCTCTAAGCAATGGTAGTCACAATGTGCCTAAGGAAGGTGTCTCTCGTGTCTCAGCTTTCAATGTTTGCTCTAGCAAGAATGCTGTATGTACACGTAGTTACATTCAGGATTTGCCTTCTCTGTGGTTAAAAGAAGCCTAGCAATTTCATATATATCCAATGCTTCCAATTTTCTGAGAAATGAAGGTAAGTTACTAGTAACACTTGTGCATTCAGAATGCAGGCTTACATGTAAAATACCGATTCTTATATTCAGCTGTCATAATTTTACTTGTTTTGTAGGTTAGAATTTCAACAGCTAGGCTGTTTTGTTTAGAATTTTTACTGTTAAGGTAGGGATATAAATCAGTTGACAGCAAAAGAACTTGTTTCTCTAATGACCTTATATAATATGAATATGCTCCTGTTATCGATGATGCAAGACCAAAGCAGATACCTTGAACCAAACATACTGGACAAAATGAGCCACTTTCTGCCTTCTGTTCCATCTGCATGATCCCATAGTGGCCTGCTGGACAGATGGTTTGGTTATGACATGGTGAATTGCAAAGATTTTTGTTTCTTTTAAGTAATTGTTTGTACAAATCATAGACTTTGTATGCTTAAAACTCCAGCCAGATGTTAGAGCCAGAAATGAATCATGTCACTGCGAGTCATTGATTTTGCTGGGGACTGTGGCGTTACCTATCATGATTCGCAGTGGGACTCATTAGTGAGAGTAGAAGAATACCAGTGGCTTCCCTTGGAAAATATTCTTTGTGTTTAGACATCTGTACTGCTGTGGTTGCTAATTTACTGATACTCCAGCATGAATCATTCACTGTGTTTGAACTGAAATCTTCTGGATCTAAAATACTTGTGACTGCTGCCTTATCCAAAGTATCCAGTTTTTGTGTTAGGTCCTCTCTTTCCTCATACCTGGTATATTCTTTATATCTTTTGTGTTCTTCCTCTGCTTATGTCCCTAGCTGAAAATCACTCCTGTGTCTCAATAGCAGGAATTCTCCTGTTTCTCCCTAATTACCCAGTAGTTGCATCCTTCACTTATCAGAAGGATGAGAGCAAGGAAATACACGTTGCAGGTTTTAGCACAGACATATCTTACAAAGCAGTGATGAGATTTCATTGTAGAATCTAGGTAGCTATCCATGTGAGTTGGGTGGCTGTGCTATGCCTGACAGATCTGAGAAGATTTTAGCACCTTACAGAAGATGTCTGCAAGAGAACTATGACAGAAGCTGAGGAGAAACTCTGCTAGCAGACTAGCAGAGGGGTAACTAAGGTTAGAGATGACGTTGGTTAGAGTTTATGTAGATCTGGGAAATATCTGTGCAGTTGGAGCCTGGAAGAAAATGATAAGTGTTATCTGAATGTGGCATCTTGGAAACCCAGGACTGGACCATTAAAAGTCATGACAGAAAGCCAGGAAAAGCCATCAGGGAAGAAAGGCTGAAATAGGAACAATAGCTTGTGGGAGAGCTGCAAGAGGAATGCAGAGGTGAAGAAGACCAGGGTGTACAGTCAAACCTAAAGTTGGATGCAATACTAAGGACTGTATAGGATAAGCTGTGAAAGCTGCGAGTGTTTCTTAGCTTTGGACTCTGGATGTGCATCCTGGTCTGCTCCTGGCTTTCTGCTGGGATGAGATCCAGGAACCCTCAGGAAAAGCCCGGTGCAGTGGCATACCTGGGCACATAGGTTGTTTCCTCCAGGTCTGCCCACTTGGGAGCCAGTGAGTAATTTCTATCCCTTCCTTCCCTGGTCCCCAGCCTGGGAGGAAAAGGCATGCTCTTCTTCCGTGCACTTTCACGCTAGGCGCCCGTGCTACTTTCTTGCTGAATGATTTCCAGGGTCTGTTCACTTCCCAGCAGTGTATGGCCAGTGCTAAACAACAGAGACAAAACTTGGGCTGGAGCTGTGTGGAAACCTTGTCAGATTAGTGATAAGTTCTGGGCCTGTTTTTGAGTAAGTGTCTCCTGCTTTCAAATAAATTGTGATCAGATCCATAGCAGAGGCAGAGCCATTTTCAGTAAAGCAAAGGCCTTCAGTCAATAGTGGCAATTGAAGGATCAGATCCCCCTATTCCTTGTTGGCCTATAGCTTGGAAATGCTATTTTTTGCACTTTGGTCCTTTCAGAAGTAAAACTTTGAAAAGGTTAGATGTCCTGAGAGCAAACCAGAAACTAAATATAGGAGAAAAAATAAAATGGTTGTCTAGATTTTGAGAACCACAGATTATAACCCATCACCTTTAGCTGACTGCCACTGCTGACTAACGGACAGGCACGGTATCTTGTCTCCCCCTTCCTTCCCCAAAGTCTGCTGCTGCCAGTTCTCTTGGAGAGGACAACCAGCACAAAGGACGGAAGTTGAGAGAAGAGTTGTGACTCTAGTCCGGTATTTAATTAAAACTTATTCCCTTTTCCTGCACTAACACAAGGGAAATGTTTGTTTGCAACACATGCTGTATTTAGATAAAGGAACAAGGGGTGACAGTGTCTTACCAGCATTTAAAAATCAAATTGATTAGAAACTAATTCAGCCTTTTACTAATCTGTCAGTAAATAGAATTTTACTATATATGTGATATGAATAAATGTTAGGAGGGATAATTATCGGGTTTTTTTAACCTTTGTGCTAACGTAGGAGTAGTAACTGGCTAAGCAAGAGCCCTAAGCCAGCATATGGCAGCCTCTGTTTATATAGTTCAAATGTCAATTGCTTTTCTGCCGTGTCTGCAAAAATAAACAGAATGAAAAAGATGTGTCAGTAATGACGTTTTGCAACTTGGAGAAAAGATTTGAATTACTAGTAAACTTATCCCCATTGCACACTTCCCCCCTCCCCCTCCCCCCCCCCAAAAAAAATCCAATTTAATTTTACATGTTTTTGGCTTTTGTTGTGTACAGCTGTGTTATCGCTTAAAACAACTAATCTTTTTCTTTTCACTTAAGTTTTTTTATTTCTTTTTGGTTTACAGGAACTATTAGTTGTTTGAACACAACTTGCACCACATTTTCCTGTTTTAATTTATCCACAGAATACATAAATAAGGGTTTAATACTGTGAATTTCTATTCTGAATTGTATTTGAGGAATGTTATTTAAAGGAAACTCAGAGCAAAGTGTTTAAGGTCTGCTTAAATAATCTATATAGAACTGGAAACAAAATTTGCTGCCTAGAGTTTTATACTTCCTTGGAAAACATCTGATTTTCTGGTTCTTAATCTGTGGAGCCTTGTTTGCTTCTTGAGTATAGCTGTTGACATCTCAAAAGTTCAAGTTTCTTGAAATTGTTTGTGCTGATTTAGAATTTAGGGAAAATCTGTGAGAAATCCACACATAATATAAAAACCAGAGACTTCCTGCCTGACATCCCTTTAATCTCAAACGACCAGGCTGTGTCATTTTTGAATACCGAGCCAGGAGTAAAGACTCGGAGCCTAGTTAATTAAGGAAGCTTATCCCAGTGATTAACTTGCCGTGTTTGCGGAGCATCGCTGTTGCTGCCGGGTGATATGGGAGCCCAGCAGGGGGTAGCCGAGCACTGGTAACTACTAAGGTGACTAATTTGGACGTATCCTTCATTGTAAGAACAGAGATCCAGAGCACGCACTCTCTAAACAGATTTTGCTTCCTGAAGGCTTGGATTATTTACCCTATTGGAGAGAGATAGTGCACTGTTTGCTACGAGAAGCCACAGCACAGGAATTGACCCTGCAGAATAACGTGTACTTTTTATTTTTTCTTTTTTTCTTCTTTCTTCTTTTGGCTGAAGGTTGAGATTTTGGATTGCTCAGGTCAACATTCCCCAGCTAAATCCTTGGAAGGCAAACAGGAGGGGAAGTTGTTGTCTTCTGATAAACTACTGTATTTTTGGAAGTATTCACATTTCTTGGTACAGAATACTTTTTTTTTCCCAAAGCTGCTTGCCAAACATGTATATAATTAGCTATGCCTATGGAGTTGCATCACTAAGTGAGAAAGCTATGCTTTCCAAACAGAGACTGGCAGCTGGCAAACATAAAATATTTCAATGGTGGCAAAGTCCCACAAAAAATTAGACACCTGGTTTTAAAAAATCCAAGGCTTGGTCTTTGTTTAATATAAAGCAACTGATCTGGAGCCTCCACTCACTTGTCATTGCTGAGAACCTGATCACACTGCTCTGTTCTGCAGCTGAATCTGAAACAGAACTGAACATGTGTATTCTGCCACCTTTCCTGGAAAAACACTGGAGAATATTTCTCCCTTTCTCCCCACTGCCCAACAAAATAATGGGACTTGACTGCTGAACTGACGGACTGCAGATTGCAGGGATATAGCTGCTTATATTTTAAAAAATGACTGCCCTTCACTTGCATTGCACCCAGGCATACCAGCTTAGACCAAGAGTTTGTCTTGCTAGGCACTGTATCAACCAGGCTTTCTACTTGTAGACAATGTGAAGGTAGATAGTAGTCCCAGAAAGGATTATTAGTGTGAGATTTTATTTTTTTTTTCCACAGGGTTCAGAGAGCTTGAATGGTTTCTTAATGTTCCTAAAGAGGTCTGGAAAGACACCCGCTTTTGATCTGTCTGGATGTCACAACTGGTGGGCCTTTCCTTGGCATTGCAGCAATGTTGCAGAATGCACTTGATAATGAATTATTAGACACCGTGGCTGTGCCACAGATCCTTGTTGCTTGTCTCAGCCTCTGCTCTGTGTGACTTTGATGGCCCAAGGATGGGCCCTGTTTCTGGCCTCTGCTCCTTGTCTCACTCCTCACTGCTGGCAAAACACTGCCTGCATTACTTGTGTGTTCTCACCACAGCCAGAGCTACAGAGGCTCTGGAGATTGGGTTGGTTCAAGTTTTGACTTGACAGCTAGAGTAGGAGAGGGTGGAAGAGTTTCAGCCTTCAGAAAAGGTGGAGGAAGCAGCAGCAGAGCCAGCAGGTGGTGCAGGGTCTGCTGGGAGCATGAGGCACCCAGGGAGAGGACTCTGTCTCCTGCTGAGTCTCACACAGCATTAGTCGGGAAAGGCAGCCCCACTCTCCAGAGCTACTGTGCCCTGAAATTGCATGGTTTTCTTGTGCAAAAGTTTCATGCTGGGTGGCATTGTGATATTGTTTGCCATTATTACTGAGGAAAATGAAAATGCTTACTATCATTCCTCTCCTAAAACCAAGATATTCCTGGCTGCACAGTTTGGGAGGTATTATCCCTACCCTTCTTTTTATCTGTGTACATGTGTATATATATTATACTTATATATTAAAAATATAATTTTTAAGCCACTCTTGAAGAGAAGGAATGCTGCTTGATACTTGTTTAAGTGGTTGTTAATAGAAAAGCCCCTCCGTTTCCTGTAGCCCATACTTACCTTGTTGCTACCTATGCCAGGCTGCTCCTACACTGCTTTCCTTTGTTCTGTTTTCCTCAGTGCAGTGAACCCTTACATTATGAGTTTCTGCTGTAGCTTTAACCTCTAATATGCAACCATTACAGCTTATCTTGTCTCCGAAATTACTCTAAAATCCAATTATAAAATCCTCTTTCCCCTCAATAGCACACAACTTGCCACATTACTGAAATACTGGGTAGCCCTTTTGTTTATCTAAATTAATAATAACTACGATTTTCCGTCTGCTTTTAGTATGTAAGTCTTTTGTATCACTGTGCTGCTTTCCCATAATACGTATTATGGTTCCTTTTAAATGCTAGTTATGTTTGGAAAAAACAAGAAAGGTTTTGAAAAGATGTGCCAGTCAACTTCTGTGTATCAAAATATGACAATGAAAATCCTTAGTGGAAACTTAGGCAGAAAATTCCTGATGGTCATGTGTCCTTCCAGAGGAAAATGGCAACTCATCATTTGCTGGAACCTTTATTTTGGGCATAAATGGTTATTTCAAACCACTTTCTAATGATTTCAAAATAAAAGTCCTGAGGTAACGTATCAAAAGACATGCAACAAGGCAAACTATAAGCTCTATATTCAAAAGTATTCAAAAATATATGTATCTTACTGATATGGTTTACGAATTTCTAATTGGCTTTGTTCTTGCTTTTTTAAAAATCAAATTATAAAACCAGACATTATTTACTTTGGAAGTTTATTAAATACGTATCCTACGTTCCCAAGTTTTCCTTTTTCAAAATGCTATAGTCTCCATATTAACAGTCCAAACATCGATTATGTCCCGACACTAAATCTTTTGCTCTTCAAATATTAACTGTGTTGATAAAACCACTAGCCTATTTTTAATAAACTGTCTAGTATTGTAAGCACTTTATGAAATCCAGTGTGACTATCTAGCGATAAAAGGGATGCAGTGGAAATAAAGATGAACCACAGCAAGCTTTTGGCTTGAGTGAGATTTACCAGAAGGTAAGTAACATAATCATATGTTCACCCACAAATGCAGACATATATGTTTAGTTACATACACAATCCAGTGCTGACTAATAATTAGTCAAGTGCAATAAATTAACCAAGGAAGGAGTACATACAAATGTAAGAAGGCTTACCAAAGGAAGAGTTGTTTTTCCTTGCAGTGGCCACTAAAATGATGATAATCAATCCTCTACCCTATGACAAATTGAAGAGCAGTATCTGATAATAGCCTTCTGTCTTACAACTGAGTGAGACTGGCCTAAAGAGCACAGTGAAACTGTTGGGCTTTACTAGATCCTGTGCTTGAAAAAAGTAACCTGGAATTAAACGGATTTTTGCAAGTTTGCAATGCAAGCTGTAAGACCCCAGCCAGACATCATTGTGTGTGCTGTGGAATTCCAGTCTGCTGTCCTCATGTGAACTTCTTTTTGCCTTTTTGTAGGAATTCTATATGTAAGGATCAGAGTGTTGACTCTACTCTGCTATTACTCTCATACTATTTAATTGGAGTACAACACTGAAAAAAGGCTTCAAAGTCTGATTTTTAAAGGGGAGTGCTTGGGTCATCCACCACTGAAGTGAATTGCAAAACTCCAGCTAGGTCCATCAGTGGCTGATTGGAACCTAGCCCAGTTCCCTTTGGTTGAATGTTGCACACAGCTCCATCCTCTTTCCTAATAGTTGAATGAAACACCATAAAACATTTTGGTGTTCAGCTTTCTGGGCTAGTAGATTCTTGGTTGATCTGCTACAGGCCTCATACACTTATGCTTTGAGGTTATGCCATTTGCTTATTTTTAATTGTACCTGCTTCTTAAATGATTGCTTCTTTGAGCTTAGGAAAGATCTCATTTTCTTTATCATGACCTAAAGTAAATTAACCCCTATTAGCACAGAAGTAGAAGACATTAAAATATATTTATGTTTTAAATTGAAGTTCAAGGTAACATTTATATGAATAATTATTTACTATTTGGTTAAATGCTGACATATATGACAGCAATCATACATTACTACAATGCTTTTCTGTTTTGAATGACTTATTAGCTGCTTTGTAGGGCTGTACTGTTTTTTTTAAGGTTCAGATTCAAAATCTCTTCTGATTTCTGCTGTTTGTTTTTTGGCAGTGGGCCAGCTGCAGATATGCATAATATTTCACTGTTAGACCTTGCAAACAGAATATCCTGCTGTGCTAAAGAAAACATTGTGTTTCTTACCACATGAAAATAATCCATCACTTTTCAATCACCACACATGCATATGCTGGCGCGCACACACACACAACCCTCTACCTGTTTTTTTCATAAGACTCCAGAAAAAATTAATGGCTATGATGTGAAGGGTGGACTCTCTGTATGTGATCCATTAAAGTGCAAACTAATCAAAATATATGTAGCATCTGATTTGCAAAGCAGTGTGGAGCCAGAGGCAAGCTGAGGAAATAGACCATCTGAAGACCTCTCTGACCTTGTTCAAGTAGCAGTATCTTTGTTTGTTTTAAATGTTTCATGGAAAGTGAAGGCAAATGTATAAGACAACTTAGAACATCCCTTTGCACAGCTCACCACTTCTACATAGAAGGCATTATATATAAAAGTGCAAAAAAAGCATATATAGCGTACAACCTGAAATACACCTTGCCTTGTTTAATGCGTTCAAGCTGATCAGTAGTGAAGATTTCCTCCTTGGGAACAGACACATTGCATAGGTGGAAGCTCATTTATGGTAAAAGACACAAAAAGACAGTGAGTGCCTGTGCACAGGTTGTGGGACGAATAAAGCAAGTTCTCTCCTTTTTTATGCTGTGCATTTATGATTTTTCTTCTGTGCACTGGGTGTCACTGAAATCTGTGTGTTTATCAATGGCAGTGATATCTCAACAATTCCTCATTCCCAGAACAGGGAAAGAAAAAAATAGAGAGTAATTTAGCTACCATACTATCTTGTACTGGATCTCTGTGTGATTTTTTTCTATAATTCATCCTTTGTCTACTGTTAGACAACATGTTTCATACCAATAGACAAACAGTACTGAATTATTTACTTTCCAATGCTGAAGCAGTGGTCAATGAAACTACAGTTATTTGGGGTATTAGGTGTAGTAAATGTACTGTAGTTCAAGTAAGTATTGGGTTGGACAAAAAGTTGTTGTGTTTTGGTTTTTTTTTTTGGGTAAATGAAAGGTGAATTTTGCTTGGCATACAAAAACTTTATTAAACAATATATTGTCCATTTTGTTCAATTACTTTTTGTCATCTTTCAGGCAACTTCATGGTTCTGCACTTAAAAAAGTTCTTATCTTTTTCGGTAAAAATATGTTCCAAGAACAATCTGATATCCTCATCAGCAGTGAAGATTTTACCATTCAAGACATTTTGTAAAGAATTAAATAAATGGTAGTCTGACGGTGCCAGATCTGGTGGATATGGTAGACATGGTAACATCCCATCCAAGCTGCAACAACTTTTTATGAATGACCAAACTTGTACATGGTCTAGCATTATCATGGAGAAACACAACACTTTTGCGATTCACCATTTCTGGATGCTTCTGTTTGATGGCACCATTTAATTTATCCAGTTAACAACAGTACATGTCCAAATTAGTGGTTTGGTTCCTTGGAAGCAATGTAAATTACACAAATCCCACCAGACTGACAGCACAGCCTTCCTTTGGCGAATATCTGCTTTTGAAGTGCTTTGAGCTGGTTCATCACGCTTGCTTCATGATCTTTTTTATTTATCATTGTTGTAGATGATCCATTTTTCATCACCTATTATAATAGGTTTCAAAAATTGATCATTTTCTTCACATTTCAAGAGAGAATTGTAGATGACAATGTGCTTCATGAGATGCATTTCTTTCAGCTCATGTGGTACCCAAACATTGAGCTTCCTAACATATCTAAGTTGTTTTAAATGGTTTTCAATGCTCAATTTCAATATGTTAAGATTGTCAGCAATCTCCCGTGTCATCAAACACCAATTGGATTCGAGCAGTGCCTTTATTTTTTCATTATCAACTTTGATTTGCGTTCCTGAACATTTTGCGTCTTTAACATCAAAATCTCTGGACTGAAATTTAGCAAACCAATTCTGACACTGCTGTAGTTCCAAAACATCTTCACCATACACATCACATAACTTTTTATGAGCTTGCACAGCATTCTTTCCTTTTTGAAAGTAATACAGCAAAATATGATGAAAATGTTCCTTTTGATTTTCCTTTTTGAAAACAATGCTAAATAAATAATTGTTAACAAATTCATGCACTTTCTTTTTCTTAAACAAGCTTGAACTGTCAGCTGTCAAGTTACGTAAAGAATTTGTGGTTTAAAATGAAGTTAGTTACATTTCAAGACATATATGTCTGTCTGTCAAAAAAAACGCAGTTACACTTTAGCCAACCCAATAGGCACTTAACTCTTACTTTAAAGTGAGGTTAGAACTCCAAGGAGTTAAGCCCAGATTTTTTCTGTTTAAATGGTGGTCTTCTGTTCTGAATGTAGTCACTGTAGACTCTCTCTAGAGCAAACTAAGAGAGAAACAACGAGGTAAGGAGCCTGGAGTTGAGTATGAGTGGAACTAAATCCAGTTGGTGACCAGTCACAAGCGGTGCTCCCCACGGCTCTGTTTTGGGGAGCTCATATTTATCAGTGATCTGGATGAGGGGATTGAGTGCTCCCTCAGCAAGTTTGCAGATGACACTAAGTTGAGAGGGAGTGTTGATCTGCCTGAGGGTAGGAAGGCTCTGCAGAGGGACGTGGATAGGCTGGATCAATGGGCTGAGGCCAACTGTATGAGCTTCAACAAGGCCAAGTGCCGGGTCCTGCACTTCAGTCGCAATAACCCCATGCAGCGCTACAGGCTTGGGGACGAGTGGCTGAAAAGCTGCCAGGCAGAAAAGGACCTGAGGGTGTTGGTGGACAGCAGGATGACTATGAGCCAGCAATGTGCCCTTGCAGCTAAGAAGGCCAATGGCATCCTGGGGTGTATCAGAAGCGGTGTGATTGGTAGGTTGAGAGAGGTTCTCCTTCCCCTTCCCCTCTCCTCTGCCCTGGTGAAACCGCATCTGGAACACTGTGTCCACTTCTTGGCCCCTCAGTTCAAGAAGGACAGGGAATTGCTTGAAAGAATCCAGTGCAGAGCCACAAAGATGATTGAGGGAGTGGAGCATCTCCCTTATGAGGAGCGGCTGAGGGAGCTGGGTCTCTTTAGCTTGGAGAAGAGGAGACTGAGGGGTGACCTCATTCATGTATATAAATATGTGAAGAGCAAGTGTCAGGAGGAAGGAGCCAGGCTCTTCTCTGTGATGTCAAATGACAGGACAAGGGGCAATGGGAGCAAGCTGGAGCATAGGAGGTTCAACCTGAACATAAGGAAAAACTTTTTTACTGAGAGGGCAACAGAGAACTGGAACCAAGATTACTGACCAAGATTACTTTGTTGAAACAACCTTTCTACTACCCTCTGTGATCCTCAATGTTTTGCTGAATGGGAGTGGATAAGGGAGTGTAAGAGATGTAGAATAGAATCATGAAATCATAGAAAGCATGAGGTTGGAAGGGACCTTTAAAGGTCAAGCACCTGCAGTGAGCAGGGACATCTTTAACTGGATCAGGTTTCTCAGAGCCCCATGAAGTCTGACCTTGAATGTCTCCAGGGATGAGGCCTCCACCACCTCACTGGGCAACCTGTTCCAGTGTTTCACCACCCTCATGGTGAGAAACTTCTTCCGAATGCCTAATCTTAATCTACCCTGCCCTAGTTTAAAACCATTGCCCCTCGTCCCATCACTGTACACCCTTATAAACAGTCCCTCCAAAGCTTTCTTGTAAGCTCCCTTCAGGTACTGGAAGGCTGCAATAAGGTCTCACCACAGCCTTCTCTTTTCTAGACTGAGCAACTCCAGGTCCCTCAGCCTGCCCTCACAGGGGAGGTGCTCCAGCCCTTGGATCATTTTTGTGGCGCTCCTCTGGACCTGCTCCAACATAGTCCATGTCGTTCTCGTACTGAGGGCTCCAGAGCTGCACACAGTACTCCAGGTGAGGTTTCACAAGAGCAGAGGGGCAGGTAGAGGGGCAGAATCACCTTTCTCGATCTGCTGGCCACACTTCTTTTGATACAGCTCAGGGTGTGTTTGGCCTTCTGGGCTGCAAGCGCACATTGTTGGCTCATGTCCAGCTTTTTGTCCACCAGTAACCCCAGATCCTTTTCTGCAGGGCTGCTCTCTATCACATCATCCCCAAGCTCGTATTGATAATGAGGATTGCCTCTACCTGGGTGCAGGACCTTGCACTTGGTCTTGTTGAACCTCATGAGGTTCGCATGGGCCTACCTCTCCAACTTGCCCAGATCCCTCTGGATGACATCCCATCCCTCTGGCACGTCACGTGTAGTCTTTATGCCTGTTGGTAATTTGTCAGCCAAATGCAAATGGACCATTCAGGTTGGAGGATTTTTTTTCCCTATCTTTGCAGTCTTAATATTTTTATCTGTGTGTGCCTTAGACCTGAATTCAAGGCAGTAGAACGTAACAGCGGAAAGAACAGGTCTAGAAGTGTGTGGTGGCCAAACATAAGCAGAGGCACTGGAAACTGGTGAGTCATCAGGACTGCAGAAACCTAGCTTTTAATTTTTGAACATTCTTCACTGCTGCCCTTTGAAGCACTTTTAGTCATGCATTTTTAGACCATTCAATTTTGAACTTCTGGTCACCCCTTTCTTCCAGTTGTGAAAACAAGAGCTTGCCAGTGGAAGAAGGAGTTCTCAACAGGACTGTCAGAGTGCAGTTTGTGACATGAGTCAAAAATCAGTTCTGCTCTGTTGCTACGATAACACTTGATTAAGATGACTTGCCAGTCTGTCAGTTTGGTGGTTTTGTTGCCACCCACTTATTTTTCACTTTCTCAATGATTTTTTGGTGTGCTTTATCTAGGTTTGAGAGATTGCAAATGGATGCAACACATTCTGGTATCTAAATAAAGCGTGAGAACATTTGGCCAACCTTTTCAGGATTGTTTTGTAAAACTAATTACTTTCCTTTGGAGTCACACATCTTTCAGCTCCCTTTCCAGTTTAAATTTTAATCATTGAAAGAAAACATGTAAGAAAGAGAACATGGAGAGGGTAAATAATGAGAAAATACTAGTCTAGTGGTTGGAGCAAGAGATGATCTATTTTGAGCCGTGCTAATTCATGTCTGACCTTAACAAGGCAGTCACCCACTTTGTACTGATCAGTTTACTCATTTATGAGATAGATAAAATAACTTGATATACTGATTTTAGTTTAAGTAAACAGAAAATATGTATTTGTAGAAAAGACAAGAAATTTTTGCCAACATTTTTCCTTGTGGAGTGACAAATATTTTTCACTGAAACAGCAAGACATCTGACAAGACAAGTTCATCTGACTTTTCAGAGGTCTTTACAAATCCAAGTGGAGTCAACTGAAGCTGTGATACCTCCAGAAGCTGGGGAATACCCTTTGTGGTGGTTCTGTGGTCTTAAATGTGAGTGAAGTTTGTGTAGTCTTCAGGAATTTTACCTTACTTTCCATTAATGAAGAGGACAGTTTGCTTTCCTCGCATACACTATACTTACACTGTGGGAACAGAATTACTCACTGGAATGGGTGCATTTAAACTGATCACTTTTCAGAAAGCTATCTCTTCTTATGACTACCACCTTACTGTCTCCTCATTCCAATTACAGAAGCTTCTGATCAATTGTAACACAGAGGAAATGCCTGAAGATTTCATTTGGTGAATCTGCTTTTGCACGTGGAGTTATTTGCACTATTATTGTTACCCCTCCAGAAGGAGTTGAAGAGTGAGCTCAGAAAAATCCATGAAGTCCTCTTTCAGAATGGCTTGCCTATATTACCTCTGAAAATTTCTGATAGTACAATTTTTTTATCCTATTAAAGGCTCAATAAAGAAAACTGTAAGGGATGATAAGGCATCTGGCAAGTAAAATACTGGTCATCTACGTTGCTTTTGTTAATTCTGTGTACTACGATGTAGAAAGTCGTGTCAAAACTGCTTTACTGTTATCCCCAGCTGCTGTGAGAAAAGCTGGCTTCATCCTTATAGATGAGTGCAGACCCTTTCTTGGACTCACAGGTGCTTCAGCAACTAAACATTGCTACTGGTAGTTTACAGAGAGGAGGTCTCCAAGTTTTTTCCTTGTCCGGAGGGCCTGCTAGGGCCTTTGAGGGCAGTAGGATGGAAAGGATGGAAAAGAATGAGAGAAGCAAAGAGGGGAAGGGATCTCTTATTACTCTGGGGAGGGGACGAAAAAAAGAATCTGAGGCTCCTAGCAGAAAGAGACAGGAGGTCTGTGATGACAAACAGGTAAAGAAGATGGTGCTGATAAACATAATGAAGTAAAGAAAAGGGCAGTACACATGGAATCTGGTTGGTATCACCATGGAGCACCAAGAAACAACTGATACAAAAAGTGAGATGCCAGCAGTTCCCAAGTGACAGGCAGAGAAATGAGCTAAAAATAAACAATGTTAAAGTAAAATTCAGGCTTGTCAAAGCACTACCAACAGTAAGAGAAAAAGAACCAAATGCAGTCAGCTAGTTATTCCAAACACCTAGAAATGTCAGCTGGTATCTTCTGGAGGAAGCATTTATCAGCGAAATTATAGATTTTTTTCCTTTTTCATTGACGATAGCAATCTTTGTCCAGATATTTTCTGTCTCTTATATGCATATTAGTAAAGAAGAGGAAGGCAGTCCTAAATTGCCCTGTACAAAAACAGTTATAGCAGCAGCTCTGTTTCCTTTTTCATAAGAAGACATTGGAACCAGAGGAGGATTTCCAATTGGAAGAGGTGGTGTTACCAAAGAAAGTGTTGTTAATGAGAAAGGAGTTGAGAAAGAAGAATAATTGAAAGGGATGACTCCAGCACAGTTCAGGCCTAATGTTCTTCTTAGTTTATCTCATATTTCTTTCACAGATTATTTTCCAGCTTATTTATGTGGTTAACACTGGGAGTAAAAAGCTTGTGAAGCATAGAAGAACTCCACACAGTCTGCTGAATTCTTGCCATCGCCACTTCAGCGGAGGGGAAAAAGATGACCTACCTGGTTCTCCACATATTTGCACCAGGGTAAATGAGAGTTTGGGTGGTTTGTCTGGAAGGAGGTGTTACTGATGATGCTCAGCATTGGCCAAGCCAGGCCGCGCTTGCGTGTTGTGTGATAGAATTGTGGGTGAGCAGCTGTAAACTGGTGAGCTGCTTCACTCCTTGGGAAAGTGTAGATTCTGAGCGAGTTGGGAGGAAGAGTTGGTGATGGGGGATGGAAGAAGGACCTCTTACTGCAATGATTTCTACACTGAGAGGAGTCTGCTGTGGTGAAGGTCTGATAAATCACAAATGCGGTAACTCAGCTTCTTAATGCACTTAGGGATATTCAAAATCCTCTGTTGTGCTTGTAATTGCTAGTAACTTCCTGTATTTTAGATATTAGTGTTGACAGTGTTGTTTGCATCCTTCAGTCCTTTAAGAAAAATTATTATAATTAGCCAATGACAATGTGCAACTGTTGTTACTTTGTTTTCAAAACTTGTGCACCTGAAATAAAGAAGTTGCACAAGAAGGTGTTGGCTTCAGAAAGAGGTTCCATTAGAGGTGATTGCCTGACAGGGGACTGCTCTCCAAAGAAAAAACAGTAAATTAATAACTTTAAAGTTACATTTAGATTTTTGTGTCAAATACTGTGTTAAGAGAAGCCATATTTGGGGAACAAGCTCATACAAATATGTTTTAAAATATTGTGATGTTCAATACGTAGATTATTACCTGCAGAGCACTACATTTCTCTGAAAAGGGAATCAATGTAACAGGTGACCAAAGACTGGATATCTCTTTTCATTATGTGATTCACCTGAATTCAGACAGATATTCCGAAGCACTGTAATACAGAATACATCCTACTGCCTGTTCCTTCTGGTACCTTTCACGCTGCTTTGTCTAGTTGTAAATGAAGCAGTCAAAGAGAGCATCATCATCTTTCTTGCTAACGAATCTCCCATTCCAATATATTTAACTGTTAGGACTCTTCTTCACCCTCTACTTTTGTCTGTTTAATTTCATTCCATTACTCCTCTTTGCATTTTAATTTAGCTTAGCAGTCCTCTCCTCACTTTTTTTTTCCTCCATCCCTCTTCATCTCTTGCTATGACATCAGTCATTGTTCCTGGAGGTACAAAACTACAGCTGCATGGAAGCTATAGTAAAATTCAGGGTTTTAACGTTCCTCAGTTCCATGGCTGAAGGGAATATGCCTTGCTGTTCAGATCTAAAATAATGATTGAGTATTAAGGGATTACATTAACCTTGCAAGAGCTTCACCCAGAAAGATATGTTACAGACTTTTCTTTTTCTGTATCAGAGGTCCAGGACTTCCCTTTTCCCATGTTTTCATTGGTTGCAATGCCAGAGATACGAGTTTAGCCATATATCTCCTGTTCTATGTGAGATTTTTAAAGGTGCTTTCCCCCTTTCAGTGTTCCCTGATGTCTCTTCAGGTAGAATTTGACAGAAGTTTATACCAGTGCTGACATTTCATATTGATCAACCAAGTTCAGATTTTTGCACATCTGAATTTGTGCTTGGAAGCCGCTAAAACCTTACCCATTTAAAACAAAGGCTAATACGGTATTTTACATATTTAACTGAAATAATTGAGACTTTGAATGAAACTTACCTAAGTGTAGCAGATTGGCACAAGGCTGAACATTCACCAGAAATCTTATGTATGTCATAGAATCATAGAATGTACTGGGTTGGAAGGGACCTTTAAAGATCATCTAGTCCAGCCCCCTTGCAGTAAGCAGGACAATGTTACCAGATCAGGTTGCTCAGAAACCCATCAAGCCTGACCTTGAATATCTCCACTACCCCTCTGGGCAACCTGTGCCAGTGGCCTATCACCCTCATATTGAAGAACTTCTTCCTAATATTGAACCTAAATCTAACCTTTTCTAGTTTAAAACCATTACCCCTTGTCCTATTGCTACATGTCCTAGTGAACAGCTCTTCCCCAGATTTCTTATAGGCACCTTTCAGGTATGGGAAGTTCACTGTAAGGTTCCCCTCGGAGTCTTCTCTTCTCCAGGCTGAACAACCCCAATTCTCTCAGCCTGTCTTCATAGGAGAGGTGCTTCAGCCCTTTGATCATCTTTATTGCCCTCCTCTGGACCCACTCCACCAGTTCAATGTCCTTTTTGTGTTGGGAACTCCAAAGCTGGATGCAGTACTCCGGGTGAGGTCTCACCAGAGCAGAGCAGAGGGGCAGAATCACCTCACTCGATCTGCTGGCCACACTTCTCTTGTTGCAGCCCAGGATGTGGTTGGCCTTCTGGGCTGCAGATGCACATTGGTGGCTCATGTTCAGCTTCTCATCCACTAGTACCCCAAGTCCTCTTCTTCAGGGCTGCTTTCCAGCACATCATCTCCTAGTCTGTACTGGTAACGAGGATTGTCCCAGCCCAGGTGCAGGACCCTGCACTTGATGACATCCTTTCCTTCTGGCACATTGACCTCACCACCCATCTTGGTATCTTCAGTGAAGTTGCTGAGGATACACACAATCCTGCTGTCAATATCATTAATGAAGTTATTAAACAGCATTGGTCCCAGTACAGATCCTTCAGGGACACCACTTGTCATAATCTTCCATCTGGACATTGAGCCATTGACCACCACTCTCTGGATGTGACCATCCAGCCGATTCCTTATCCACTGAACAGTCCACCCATCAAATCTGTATCTTTCCAACTTCGAGAGAAGGATATTGTGGGGGACTGTGTCAAAGGCCTTGCAGAAATCCAGATCGATGACATCCATAGCTCTTCCCTTATCTACTGTTGGAGTTACTCTATTGTAGAAAGCCACTAGGTTGGTCAGGCAGGACGTGCCCATAGCAAAGCCATGCTGGCTGGCTTGAATCACCACCTCCCTGTCCTCCATGTGCCTCAGCATGGCTTCTAGGAGGATCTGTTCCATGATCTTCCCAGGCACAGAGGTGAGGCTGACAGGTCGGTAGTTCCCAGGGTCCTCCTTTCTACCATTCTTAAATACAGGTGAGATATTTCCCTTTTTCCAGTCACTAGGGACTTCACTCGACTGCTGTGACTTTTCAAATATCATGGAGAGTGGCTTTGCAACTAACACAT
>NW_010183683.1:58509-69743 GCF_000695765.1 Mesitornis unicolor
TCCTGCAGGACTCTGGGATGCATCTCATCAGGTCCCATGGACCTGTGTATGTACAGGTTCCTCAGGTGGTCACAAACTTTATCTTCTCTTACAGTGGGAGGGACTTTTTCTGCCTGGTCCCTGTCTTGTGGACCATTAACTAAAGAGCTGTGAGAAGAGAGTTGCAAACTGAGGCAGAAAAGTTGTTGAGAACCTCAGCCTTCTCATTTTTTGTCACCAATTCACCACTGTTGTTCATCAGGGAGGGTACACTTTCTTTAACCTTCCTTTTCTGGTTTACATACCTGAAGAAGCCCTTTTTGTTTTTCTTGGCATTCCTTGCCAAGTTCAGCTCCAGCTGCACCTTTGCTTTCCTGACCTCACCCGTACACACCCAGGAAACATCCCTGTACTCTTCCCAGGATACCTGTCCCTGCTTCCACTGCCTGTGTAGTTCCATCTTGCCTTTTAGTTTGGCCAGCAGGTCTCGATTCATCCATGCTGGTCTCTTGCCTTCCTTGCCCGATGTCCCCTGATTTACTGTGAATCACTTCTCATTTACACGGAAAGTACAGATAAAATCAGATCCATAACACTGTGATGACTTTAAGTGGTCTGTTATCTGCTTTGTAACAGACAGTTGAATCAAATAATTTTAGAAATCCTGTACCAAAAAAATTGTATGCGCTTGCCTTTCTCTCTTTCACACTTTCTCTACTACTGTGCATTTCCTGCTCGTTAGAGCTAACTCAAGCGTGCTCAGTGTTATGTTGTCATTGACATTACTGTTTTATTTGCTGAATTAAATTTGCATTTGAGACCTCCTTTATTTCCAAAATGTTTTCTTCAAGTCTTGCCTACATTAAGCATTCTCCTTCTTTTTTCTATAAAGCATTTCATGATGTGCTGATACAGTAGGAAATGTACTTGTAAAGTGTGGCAGGAGCTGCCAATACTCAGGGCTTTTGAAGCAGCAGTGCAAACTTTGTTGTCAGAGTTATCTGATCCCCTTTCTATTCACTTGCTGTGTTTTTATAACTTGGAAATCACAACGACTTGTTTATAATGGCAGTTCATTATAGGATAAGAATACACCAAAAATATTTTTTCAGTTACTGAAATAAAATACTAAAAATTCTGCCTTGGATACAGGTTAAGGAGAAACGGGGGAATATAATTCTAATTCTCAGTGAAATGTGAGTGATTACAAATGTTGATACTTAAAATACTTCTAGTGGTGGGGTGGGGAGGATAGATTGTTTTCAGGACATTTGTGTGGTGCATCTGAGACATATCTAAGAAATAAGCTATAAATATGGAGTTTTCCCATAGTTGTTTATTTATGAAATTCTGCCGTTGTGATCTGTAGTCAAAATATCAGCTGTCAGTAGAGCACTTGCTGGACGCCTGAGGAAAGCAGTGAGCCTTTGTAAAGATGGCCCAGGAAAGTCCAAAGGAGATGAACAAGAATGAAGTGTAACAAAGCGTTTGAGCGTAAATCAGTATGATCAGCACTCAGTATGCTCATCTCCTTGTCCTTGCTTCTTTACCCTTTGCAAAAAGACCACCCCAAAAATTTATGTGAACAAGACCAGTTTGCCACCTGTAGTAAATAGAGAGTTGGGGTGCTGATTCATGGGTGGGCTTGTTGTTTCATGTTTACCAGAAAATACAAAAATACAGAGAAAATCCTATACAATGAAGTAAACATAGCACTTAGTTTGGACAACATAGGCACATAAAGATGTGGTAGCTGTAAAAATCATTATCTTTTATCTAACAACAGTCACTCATCAAATAAGACAATTATTTTAATGAAGAATCATAGATAAGGATACAACATGCACATTGATTAATACACACAGCAACTTCTCCTGAAACATGTCTGTGTTAAGTCTTTACTCTTTTGTGATGATATGCAAGCTGTAATAAAGCTTTTACAGTTATTCAATATCATGAATAGTATTAGCAGAATTATCAGAGTTTCTGGTTGAAACAGATGACTGTAGTTGCTGGACTTCATAAAGTTCTTATTTTTTAATATATACCTATATTATTATCAGACAGAGATAAACAAATGAAAGAAATGTCTAGGAAAGAACTGTGGGGAAAAAAGTGAATGACCTATTCTTTTTGGTTATGGTACAACGTAATTTTGATGTATTGTAAGGTAGTTAAGATTTGCCTAATTTAATAAACAGCAATATACAAAAACACACCACCATGTCATTTGGCTCTGTTTGGCATTTGTAAATGTGCTTTAGGAGATGGGTGTTTGTCACCAGTAAAAAATTGTCTGTTCTTTATAGCTGTGCTTATTTATTTTTGAATGCAGGGCTATTGTTAAATATAAAAAGACATTTTTTTCTTTCTCTGGATCTAGACCATACATCATGCTTTTGTCATGAAAAAAAACCTGTATGCAGCTCCTGGGGCAACACGTCCCCATTTCCCCTGTAGATGTTTCTGATAGTTGAACCCTGCATTAAAATGGTCCTGTGAACACCTGTTTGACACATGGATGGTGCAGTGCATGTACCACAGTTTGAAGCAGTTGCTCTGTAGAGTTGCTGTGATCTCATCAAAATTTGGTCAGACAAAACTTGTTTTAAAGGCGAGTTGTTAAGCTCTAGGTGGGATTCTAGAGCTGGAGAATGATCTTAATTTAAAATCATCTTCCTGAAGTCAATTATTCTTTAAAACTACTCCTGTAAGTTACCAAGTACATAAGCTGTTTTATTGTATTTCACATGCAGTTACATTAAAGTTTGTATTTGCTTGCATAAGTAAAAATGTCCAGTACAAGGCTTCTTGTTATGATTATCTTTTGACCAGCTGGCTTACCTGAGATGAGAGAGAGAGAGAGAGAGAGAAATAATGCAAATAGCTGTGTTCTCAAGCGTGATGTGTGAAGGAAGCACAGAGCACATGTGCTTTGTTAATGTGAGTTTCTCAGTAAGCCATCACGTATTAGTAATATCATCATTCAGGACTAATTAATGCATCATTGCGGTCTTCTAAAAGGCTTTTGCCAGTGTGATACTGAGTGCATGGGTTAGTATTTGTTCTGGAAATGTTTCATTATTATTCCTATATTGTAATTTGAAAGCTGCTTTAGTGTCTTGAACTGCACTTGTGCCCCCCAGAAGCATTGTTCTAACTGGAAATATTTGCAGCTAAAAATACTAAACATAAAACATAGATGATTAATGTGTAGTGGGCCATTCTCTAATTCTAGAAAAGGACAGTTTTACTGAGAGTAGAGAAATTCAGATATGGCACCTTGGTTGTTCTGATCAAGAGTTTGTCCTCAGCTTTCAGAGGCTGATCTACCATTTCCGTTTCCCAGGCCTGCTTAGGGCCTTGTGGGGTATGCACAATTTTTGCAAATCAGATCTGAAACTCTTCCCAAGGAAAATGCTTCTGGAGAACAACTGTTATGAAAACACAAGGCATGTGCAAACCAGAGTAAGACTGAAGGTCATCTGAAGTTTAGCTTTCCTCTACCCAAGAGCTGTCTGTAGTAGTTTTGCTAGCTTCATTTTCATCTGATCCATGCATAGTAAAAATTCTGCTCGTAAAGCAATCACAAAAATTGTTATGGCCCTAAAGAATGCTGCTTAAAGCAAATAAGTGCTGTAGTTTCCAGATACTATCCCTAATTAGTAAGAGGGGTCAAGTGTCAGGTCTATCAGTGAGCTGTAGTATTGCAGTTTTTCATCAGTGAGGGTCATTCACTTTAGAAGACAAACAGGCTGAGAATTTTCTTTGTGATATTGTTCTGGTTGCCTTTCCTTCTCATGTTGTTCCTAGCTTTTTCCTGATAGTTAAGATTGTTTTGTTTTTTTTTAAACTAGTCTCTGGATAATACTTTAGTGGACTCTTAAATCACCATTTTTTTTCCTGTCACTTGGCACTGTAGGCCCTTCCTTTCCATTAACCTACTGCATGATTATACCAACTGTCTGAAATGCAGCTAGAATGACTTTTCACATACGATCTTATCTGACTCTTACATCTCCTTCCATTTTTTTAATCTCATTTTAAGCACATGGAACTATTTGTAGTTCCTTTTGCCCCTTTTATCTAGGTTCCATTTTCTTAAATGAAATCATCCAGCTTCTCTGAGGGGAACAGTTTACTTGTTCAAGGTGCATGATTTGTAGTGACCTTGCAATTGTGCAGGACCACAGTCCGTGATGTTCCATGCAAATGATCAGAAGGGGCCATGCTTGCCTTTGAAGTGGGGTAGCTTATTAGCAAAGTATTAAGTTATATCAAACTTTCTTTCCAATTAACTGTGTCCTTTCCACATAAGCATGTTCTTTGTGTTCCAGATTGGGGTTTTTTTGAGTGAAATTTACTGCCAAATATATGTTTTAACCAACTAAGTATAAAGTATTTTCATTCTAACCACCTACTGATTCATCGAAGTTCATAACTGAATAGTCATAACTTAGAAGATTTATAGAGTTCTAGGTATCCAATTTATGTAGCTTATTTGTTTTGCAATAGGGCCACTTTCCCCCCTCTTTTGTTCTCTCAGTTCAGCTTTACTTACTAAACTGTGTCTTGTATACTCCACTGCTTCCATGAGACCTATAGTATGGTTTGGCTTTGTATGGTTTTGATTTAAGCAAAAGGAAGATGAAAGTAAGTGGGTGTTACTTTCAACTCCTTAGCCATTTTGCCATCCATCTTAGTCAATGTGTGGTTGCCCAGGACACAGCATTAATGATAGCTGTCAACATAATAGTCAGAAGGTTAAAGGTCAAGAAAAATATGTAAAAGACTTCAGGGTGAACCAGATGATAAAGTAACTCATTTAGGTCATTAAATGCTAGCATAGTATGGACTTGGTGGGTTCATGGGTTACTAGAAGCTGGAAGAGTAAATGGGGACATCTTTAAGTAGTTTACTCTTGTTAAAAGATGAAGAAAGTTGATAATAGCCTTACCAAACAAGCACACTAAGGGCAGTTTTTTAAATTACCGTGCTGACCCAGCAGTGCATAGAAAAAGGTCTTGTTATTAGAATAAGAGCTTTTACTTTCAAACAATATTAACCCTTCTCAGTACCTTATGTCCTAATAAGAGTATTCCTGGAAGTTCTGCAGCTGTCAATATTTTTACATTTCTGTCAATATTTTTATATTTCTTTTTGGGTTTGCAAACCAGTGGGTCAAGAAGCAAGCCATTGCAATTGTCTGCATAATTTCAGTGGTCTTTATTTCATTTTAGGTCTTTTTCCATTAAAGCTATGGCTCTTACGTTTATGAAAGCGGCAAGCCTGAACAGCTAACTTACTTCTTACTATATTTATTCATACACTGTATTTGTATTTTAGCAGTCCTAAACAAATCAATTGAATAAGAGCTTGTGTGATCTTACACTACCAAGAGAATTGCTATCAAAACAGCAGTGTGAAGTTCTCTCCCTTTCCCTTATTTTTTCAGCAATGCGTTTCATTTAGGTTTGTTTAGAAAACAGTATAGATTTGTTCCTGAATAATCTAGATGTGTAAGAATATGAACTCTGGAGACTATTAGACTTTTCTTAAACAGTGAAATTCCATAGAAAACTAGAAAGTTTTATGTGTATAAAAAGGTTTTGAATTTCACTGCCTGCAACAGGGGGACATGAATTAATAATTAATCATTTCCTCAAGCACTTAACAAAAAATTCTAGCAAAATTGATGTGTTCTGTGTATGTCTTCTATTACTTAGCTGGCCATGGATAGTAAAGGATTCATCCATGCTCTAAGAGTTTCCAATACGTTGACAGTCTTTCATGCCAGAGAAATGGCTGTTATAGCTGGTTTCTTAATGTGTCTTCTCAGTAGTATTATTTTAGTTTGCAGTGGTTATATGTCAAGCTCAGAATTTTCTTCTTACAGTCATTGTGTTGTAGTGACATTTGGTGGAAAGGAAATCCAATCCAATCCAATTCCATTTGAGAGGAAATATAAATCTTGACATTGCCAAATGTCATAGGCAGAGGAGTCTTCTGCTCTTACACCACCAAAATAAAGACAAGCAGGTAGAGAAGACTTTAATGAGAACAGTGGGATATTACCAAGAAGATCATTAAAGAGAAACGAAGCAGTAATTTGCAAGTTATGCCATTGTACTACCATGGTGAAATCACAGAACAATGTAGTAGAATCAGTTGTACTAAAAGCTTTGGGAAAGTCAATGCTGTGACCATCATCCACTGCTTTAAGAAGGCACTTCATTAGTATTGATAATGTGGTGGTAGGGGAACAAATCACAGAATCACAGAATCACAGAACGTTAGGGATTGGAAGGGACCTCAAAAGATCATCTAGTCCAATCCCCCTGCCGGAGCAGGAACACCTAGATGAGGTTGCACAGGAAGGCGTCCAGGCGGGTTTTGAATGTCTCCAGAGAAGGAGACTCCACAACCTCTCTGGGCAGCCTGGTCCAGTGCTCTGTCACCCTCACTGAGAAGAAGTTTCTTCTCAAATTTAAGTGGAACCTCCTGTGTTCCAGCTTGTGCCCATTACCTCTTGTCCTATCATTGTTTGTCACCAAGAAGAGCCTGGCTCCATTCTCGTGACACTCACCCTTTAAATATTTATAAACATGAATGAGGTCTCCCCTCAGTCTCCTCTTCTGCAAACTAAAGAGACCCAGCTCCCTCAGCCGATCTGAAGGCAATGATTGGGGCGTTTATAGTGTCTTGTTCTAGAGCATCTTTCTGCTTACATCTTCCCTTTTGCCTTCCCATTTGTAGTCAAAGAACTTTTCAGTGTCTGTCCTTCAAAGTAGCATGTCAAGCAACCTGTTCCCAGCCATGGAAGCTTGGAGAATTATTGGTATCACAATAACAAGGTGACAAAAACATATCAAGGGATTGGATTGATCTCCCTGTACTTTTTCATCTGCCACTGTCTTGAATTGGAGTTTTGGTCTAGAGCAGAAGCAAATGCTGTGATTTTTTCCCACTTACCACACATTGGTTCAGTTCATGGTGGTTTTGGTGTGGGGAAAAACTAGATTCCTTCCTAAGGAAAATAAACCAGCTGCTGAGCTCCAGGTACTCACCAACCATGTACCAGCCCTATGTAGGGGAGACAGGGTCCAAAAAAATTACTGTTCTTCAGTCAACTTGAAGCTACATAAGTGGTTACTTGCTCCAAGGAACCCTCCAAAAGTGCATGTTCTGTAGATGTCTAGCCCTCAGCACTAACTGCAGTAATCTGTTGATCTGTTCTTTTAACAACCAAATTTCTTGCTAATGTAGGCTAAGCCTAGAGTTAAGGCATCAAACCTAAGATCATTCTCTAAACTGGCATATTTTCTGTGGCACTTTGTAATTATTTTTATTATATTATTATGAAACAGCAGTATATAATGCTAATATACCAAATTCTATTTCTGTTAGTACTGTAATATCCTTACCAATCCCTACTAATGTCACGATACTGCTGGACTTTGCACTGTAAAGATATGTATTAATTTTGGTAAGAGGTATTTGAAAAAGCTCACAATTTACCTGAGTGCAATACAGTAAAAAACATAGAAGAGAGCGTTTTTATCCTTCCTGGGAGGGAAGTTAAAATGATTTGTCAAAAATTAAACAGAAAGTATAAGGTAGAGCTGACATTTGAATCCAGGTACCTTGAAAATCATTCCAGTGGCTGGACTAAAAGACACTGGCAAGCTTGTTTTCTGTGGACTTGTAACATGTAACTGTGCTGTGATGATAGGAAAAAACCCACCTTTGATTAATGTAAAGCAACACATTGTGGTCACATTTACACTATTTGTAAGTTTGTAGCAGGGCATTATATTCCAGTATTATAGAGTTTAAAATCCTGTATCTTCTGATATCTGGTTTGCAAAAATTGCTAGCTGACCAGGCAAAGACAATCTGAATGGCTAATGGAAACTTTCTCTTCCCCTAAATGGGGCAGTTGCCTAATTTGTTTAGCTAAACTACATTAGCTGTACTGGAAGTTTTATTATCACAGTCAAAAGCAGGAAACGGGGAACGGACATGCTGTATTTTTAAAATTAAAGCAATTTTGAAAAACAAACTCAGTTTCTTATTGATTATTTAAGTTGTTAGATTAGAGGCTCATTACTTCTAATAATAGGATAGTACTAACTAGAAATGGAAAAGATCTATTAGATCATTGAGTCCATCCCCATTATACCTGACTATATCCTGTCCTTATATGTGGATGGATGTATCAAATATTAAATTCATAGGACACAGTAAATCCTGTTTCCTTCACAGAGTGCTGATACTAAGAGCTTTGACACTGAGTTGTTTACTCTTAAAAGCAGCTTCTGAGCTACCTTCTGGCCAGCTCTTAGGCAGATGTTTAGTGGGGAGAGAAGGATCCCAGGAGCCCAGTGAGGAATACAGACATGGCTTGGCCTTCTTTTCCCTCCCAGAGCTGGCTTTCTTCAGTTTGGGAATGCCTGGAAAGCATGTTTTAATGTGCACTGAAATACAGCCAAGAGATGCCTTTGCCAGACTGAAGTCCTGCTTCAAAGTTTTGTTTTGGGAGCGATAAATTGGTTACCTGTAGAGCTTTGTGATAAAGGGCCTCCCAGAACACTTAATTTCTTATGAGTACTCCAAGTATGTAAGCTCAGTGCGTTGCATAGCCACTGCCTTTTTCTGTCCCCATTGGTATGGATTTACTTTTTCAAAGTGTATAGTTACAGTAAGAGGAAAGTAGAGACAGACTCTTCACTCTGTAGTGGTAATGGGGTGACACAGGAGACCAGGCATGTTAGTTTTTTGTGCACAGCATTGCAGCTGCCACAGAGACATTGAGAGTCAGGTGAGATGTGCAAGAAGAGTGGATACCAGATGAATAATTCTTCCCATCTGCTCAGCACCTGATTTCAGGTAATTGATCTTAAACCTCTCCATCTCTCTGCACATAAGTTTTGTAGGAAACATGCCCTTTTGGAATTGCCATCCCCTTCCCTGCGAACTCAGGTTACATTTTATGCTCTGTGATATTTATAGAGAATGTATGAAGGTTTGTGGGGCTTTTTTTGTGAACGTTATGCAAAAGGGAGTAGGGGCAGAGATCTTATTTCACATGTCCATGATTTAGCTTTGTAGATGAGGGAACAAGAAGGTTTTCCCAGATGGATAAAAACACCCACTCTTATGAGACTGCCTTCAAGGCGGTCAAGTAAATTTATTTGGCATGAAGGGATCATATTGACTCATCAAGATTTTTAAATTTTATTCCTCACTGTCCAGTTATGGTGGTGGAGAATTGGAAGACTTTCAGCTGAAAGGATTGCTTTTTAACTGCTATATCTCCAAAAAAGGGAGACTGAGGGCATGAAACAGTTGTATTAGAAAGGGCTGTTGAGAAGCAGTAGTTTGGTTAGTTTATTCGAATATTAGATGGATTCAGTACCAAATCCTACAGGTCACTGTCAATACTTATGTCTGTAAGCAGTCTGTTGAATTTTCTCTAGGACTCCAGTAAATCTGCCTGTGTAAGTGTGAAGTGTTCATTTACTGAGACTACTCAAACAGGTGAGGAGGCATATGAAGTTCAGTAAGACTAGTTCTTGTGCATAAAGATTAATCACATCACTAAGCATCTGAAAGATTTAAGGAGAAAGTCACCCTTTTTGTTTCTGTCCTTTTATTGATTTTGGGGAAATTGCTAAATTTAGAGCAATTAGATACATTGAAAGTAATTAAATACAAATGTGCTGTAGCAATTAAAATGGGAGTCCAAGCTGCATGTAGAACAGTTCAATCATTTTATGGCGTTTCTTGATTTCCTTAAAATCTGCAAGAATTTTTCCAGATTGATGCCTTCTGAAATTATGCGACCCCTATTTTGTTCTTTAAAACTGTTCCATGGTACCCCTCAGCAATTTTTGCTGTAAAGTGAAATCTGTTGGTTTTGGTTTTTTTTAAAAAGTAAGTATGGACATAGTAATTTAAAGTTGCAGTGCCCAGAAGAACCTCTATCACTTCCAAATTCAAGGACTAATAAAAATTGGAAGCACTCCAGTAATTTTAAATTACTTTGTACGTTGAAGAATGATTTAAAATCGTTGAACTGATTCAATTTTTTTGCATATATACACTTAATTTGGAAGTGAGTCAGATGGACAGCAGCATGCTGAAGAGGTTTGAGACATACTGAACTAATTTAAACATTTTTAATTCAAGAAAGAGAGAAAGGAGAACTAATGAGGTTCCTAATAGGAACCTGGAGAACACCCCCCATTTACTGCCACTGAGAGGTTAGGTGTAGGATGATAAGGCAGTGAAGGAATGACTGACATGATCAAAGTTACAGATTTTTTTAGTATCAGTGTGATACCAGTGTGAGCTGGTGGGATTTGGATGAAGTCCTGTGGTTATGATTAATTTATTGCTACTGTTGTTTTTAACGAGATTTACACAACTGCAGATTTTGTTTTTCATTTTTGAGATCTAGCTGGCACGCAGGGAGGACTAACTGACTTGGGAAAAATTACACACATGTCCATAGATGTATGCAAATGTAAGCAACGTGTAATTTGGCTTCACAACATTTGCTACCTGAGACTAGTATATCTGCAGAAAGAAAAAAAGCTGGCATATGGAAGTGCCTGGCATCATGTGAGTATTACTTTAGCATTCATGCACTTATGCATAAAGTTAAAATAGGAAAATAGTGACCGTTCTGATTTTAATGCTGTTAAAGTTCCACAATCAACATTTTACGTGTCCTTCTGCAGAAATAACAACAAAACAAAAGTGGAATTTTCCCATCAATAAGTTGCTACAGTCCTGCATAACATCCAGTGGTGATGTGTGATACTGGTATCATAGTTGGGGTTTTTCAAATAGATGACAAACTAAAGCCTGCATATAGAGGGTGCAGGTAGAGGGGGATTAAAAAACCAAAACCAAAAAAAAACCCCCCCCCAAAAAAAAAGAAAAGAAAAGAAAAAAAACCCAAACCCCCAAAAAACCCACCCAAAGACTGGCTTTCTGAAGAGGCCAATAGTTTTTACTTTCTTCATGCGGAAACAAACATGTTTGTCTGTTTTAGAGGAATTAAATGAAAGTATTTAGAGAAAGATGTTTGAACTCATGCCTTTCCTTTGAGCACTAAGTCACCTTCTGAGTAGGATTTTGATTTGGGGGTTCTGTTTTAATCCAAATTTGATATGGTCAGCAACAGTCTCTAATTCTAGTCACAGTAAGAAAAATGAGCTGAGATAGTGTGCTCAGAACTCCAGCAG
>NW_010183683.1:69774-76454 GCF_000695765.1 Mesitornis unicolor
ATGGGATTTCCTCTTTGCCCTTTATCCTGTTGTTTTCTTTGCATCAAGGGAATTTCATTGTGAATATTAGCAGGATCTATTAAGTCAAAATCCCACTTCAGCAATACCATGTGTATCTATGTTTTCATAGAGCTTCTTACTGTGACTTACATTTGGCACAAACTCCTAGTGTCTATCTTGACTACAAAGACAGGATACCTTCACACACAGTCCAATTCGGATGAACTGACGTACTACTAAAATTGACTTAGCATTCATTGCAGACCTATTTAACTTCATGTCAGCCAGGCTGAGATGAGCTTTCTTCTAACTATATATTCAACCACGGCAAGCAGACAAGATAGGAAAGAAACTTTTTCTTTTCAAAGCCATATTTCGCTTCTGTGTTACCTTACTTGGCTTCTCTAAGGTGTACTCTAATATGACCTTACTTTTAATGGCCCCTTGACTACTGAGTGTTTGTAACCACAGAAACAGGAGGTATGATTGCCTTCTTTATATAAAATATTCTTTATTTTGCATCTTCCATTAAGAAGTTGTTTTGCATTCTTACCATGGAAATCAGAGGCCCAAGCTGTTATCACATCAACTTGCCTCCAAGCTTTTCCAGCACTCTATGGATATAATCATCCTTTTACTTCCAGCTCTAAAAGGGTCTCTCAGGAAGGACTGAAGCCTGACATAGTTTCCCAGGGTACCAGCAATCTCAGATTTCTGACCATCTTTCTTTTTATTTCTTACTTTGTGAATTTCATTTCACTGTTGGGCTTTTCACTGGTTGATCAAATCTTAACAACATCCACTTACCTTCAGCCCTGTTCAGCAGTATCCATCAGTTCCTGGTTAGGAACAGGTTGTTCCCCACAATACTTCTGACAAACCAGAATCTAAGACTATAAGTAAGAGGAGGGTTTTTGTAGGCTGAAAACTTATCTACGCATGCCATGTTGAGCTCATCCATACCTACTGAGGAAGAGATCTCTGATGTTCGAACTGTAGTTTGCTTTTCTTCTTCTGCTTGGGCTTAGATGTGGGCAGGAAATCTGGTACAAAGAGCCAGCACATGGGGACTAAAGATCCCTTGGTAGAACTCAGATGCTCCCAGATGATGAGTAAAAGCTGAAAATTAGCATTAGGCAGCCATGGACCGCCCTTTCTAGTCTGCATTGCAGCAACTTCTATTTGGCAAACAATGACTTTAGAAGGCCGTGCTGCTGTTTATTGTTTTGTTTTGAGTCCTAATAGGCAGGTTTTACTC
Organism: Mesitornis unicolor; assembly: GCF_000695765.1. Lineage (NCBI taxonomy): Eukaryota > Metazoa > Chordata > Aves > Mesitornithiformes > Mesitornithidae > Mesitornis > Mesitornis unicolor. The sequence goes on from NW_010183683.1 coordinate 71,033, forward strand.
CTGAGTGTGTCTTTCATAGGATGAATCCTAATTCTCTTACCATCTTTTGCTGAGCTCCCAGGGTGTTGACGATATGTTGTTTACATCAAATTAGATAGCCTCTCAGACCCTACTGTAATTATGGACCTATAATAGTGACTTTACTTAAAGTCGTTAGGGAATTTTGCAGTCCAACAAAATATAAACGAATGACCCATTGAGAGGCCACAAATGCTACACATTTAGTAAGAGTACCCCATGCTCATGAATCTCATCACTGCCCTGTCCTCATACACACAGCAAATGGATACTTTCCTGGCTTATGCATGAATTCTTGCTGTTACACTTTTCTCAGAAACATTATTGATGTTGTCACTTAAACAAACAAAAACCCCACACTAAAAATCTATCCTAAATGTGCACAAAGCCCGCTCCTGCCCATGACAGCATTTGTCCAAAAGTAATCCAAATATCTGGCGCTTAAAGTGGATCCTTCCCACTGAAAGATAGGAAAGATAACGTCAACTCACCTTTTAAAACTACTTAGAGTTTCTTTAAGAAGGTGCTCTGTCTTGCAGAGACAGCAAAACAATGCAGTAGATATGGTGGCTATTCATTTTTGTTTAGCAGATAAATCAATATGTACATAAAGCCTGAGTAACTGCAGCCTTATTTTCACTTAAACTTGTCAAACTTCAAGCATGTGGGCCTTTTAATTTTTTTCAAAGGCGATACATATTTTCATGTTGCATTACATGAAATTGTTACCAATAATAAACTGTAATAATCAGGTTATTAATCCTTTCCATATATTCCAAGGGAAAAGGGTTTTCTCAACTGTGAATAAAGTAAGCAGAATTCATAGCAAAAAGCTCCACTAAACCTTTGTGTGTGATTGAGAGAGTGATGTTTTGTACTGTATAGTTTACAGGCATATGTTACACTGTACACGCTGTCTGCAAGCACTTTAGAAAATCCTGGATGCTTAGTATAGTCTTAAATCAGGCATATTGCCAACTGTGGATTAAGTAGAGGATAGCTGGGTCATTTTCCTAGGAGTTCCTTTACAGTTCAGTCTCTTTTCTTGGTGTTAATGCTTTTACTGCCTTTAGGTGAAGGGAGGAGAGGCCTGGAATAGCCTGCCCTAGGGCCTCCTAAACTGTGCATCTGTCATGGATCATGTCACGGAGCAGAAATGTTTGTTTTTGCTCCCATTCATTTGAACTGGCAGCCAGTTATTATTAGAATGAAAAATTAAGCTATTATGCAGTGGAAGCCTTGCTGACTCTATCAAATTTATGGAGTTAATACAGGAAAATTATCTTTTATAGTGGGTATAAGCAGCTGTATGTATAATGCAGGCCCCTTCTTGATCAGTCCAAATACAAAATGGCAGCCTTGTTTTCAGTATGATTGTTAAAGCTTGATAACAATGTCACCGTATTTCAGAAATTTCAAGAGAGCAGTTACTGAGTTATAAGTAGTGTAGATGACTTAGATATGTAAGTCCAAACTTACAAACTCTAGCTAAAGAAATTCCAGATCCACCTCAGTATTAGACACTTTTGCCAGAGTGTGCCACTACAGTAGAAGAGTTTATGGTGCCAAAAGTTTGCCCCCACTTTCTCCTCCTATTCTGAAAACAGTTGTAGTGAAGGTGTCAAGATGGGGTTAAATGGACTTTCTGCACTGCTATGGAATTGTCTTTATAGCAGATACTGTCTTTATAGTACGTCCTCCAGATGTGCTGTTTCTGTGTCTTATTGGCACATTTGGGAGGGACTTGAAAGGAAAAGAAATAGAAACAAATTTCTAGCATTCTGTATTGTGAGTAGACACATCTTTGAAACTATGTAGTTGTTTCACAAAAGTACTATCACAGGAAGAGAAAATAGAGGAAGAAACAGCATCTGAATGAAAGAGAAGAAATAAGATTTTCTAAATTAAAAGAGCTTTGTGAGAAAACCTAAAGAAATGTAAAGTACATCTGAAAATCTGAGCCATTCAGTTATCAATCTGTGTGTACCAGTACCATAGGGGACCAATTAATTGCACTCATGGTTGCCTTTGAGCTATTTTGAAAGTAGGAAGAACTCATTTTGTAAATGGTTAAAACAGCAGTATAGTAATTACATACAGTTTCTGGCAGATACTGTATTTATAGTAGATGGAAGGACAGAAATATTGTTACACTTCATGATTGTTAATGTTTTTTGAAGAGAAACCTAATAAAAAGAAATTACAAACTGGTGATTAAATACAATATGCAGTTATTAAAACTAAAAATAAAAATAAAATTTTCTGTGCCACAGCTCTTGTCTGGAACATGTACAATCAGAATTCCTTCCCAATCTTCAAAGAAATTGCTGTGAGGGGCTATCTTGAGGAATGAAAGTAAAAAATCCTTGGCTGGTAACAAGTAAAAGCTGCTTGAAAAAAGAAGTAACAACCTCATAAAAAGTCGAGATGGCATTTAGCATTCACCAGGAGCCAGGCGTGCTTCATCTTCTAATGAAACCCATGGTTTAGCTCCAGCCTGGTGATATTAATAGAAGACAATTGTGTACCTACCACAGTCCTCTGCACCCACCTTCTTTTCCCTTATTTGAAGTCCCTCTCTGACCTGTTTCTTCAAGAACTAGGTGTACCTGAACTCTACTCTGTTCCCTGGTGTATCCCTTTCCTTTGGTGCTCTTCTGGAAGGCTGCTGTCCTTGTCTTTGGTATGTGGAAGTTTTCTGGGCAGGACAAGTTTGCATCTGTCTTGGGAGAGCTTTCTTTGTTTTGGTGCTACTTTTTTCATCTCTAGTCCTTGGTAGATGCTTCTTGGGGTAGCACCAAGTGTGGGAGAAGATTCTCCTACTCATGTTGAGCAGACAGTGAATGTTTCCTTGGCACCTCTGTAGAAATTTGAAAGAACGGTGCCCAAATCTGGCAGTCACTTTCCACAGAAATTACTGACTGGTTACCAACCTCAGTATTTTGTATCATATACAATCATTGTATCATTGCCTTGCATTTATGTGGGGAGATCTATGTGAAAGGAACATGGAAATACTGATTCTGGCTTATATTAGAAGGCCCTTTTGCACTGATGTGGTCCAAGGTGTATGTAAATTTGGCCCTAAAGGATTTTTATGTTTTCCTTACAGAAGATCCTATTTTCCTTCAAAAGCAGTAGGAACATTAGCAAGTTTTGTCACAAGAGCTAATTTCTGCTAATACCCTGACTCTTTTAAAAAATATAGTGAAACCTTGAAGGAGACTTTAGGTCAATTTGGAAAGATTCACCTACTGAATTACTAAGACTGCTCTCTTCCTAAATTGTCTAGAAGAAATCTTGCATTTAAACACTGACATAGCCAGCTCTTGTGGAGGTCATGAGTGTCAAGGAAAGTAAACAGCACATTGTTTCCTGTTAATTTCCCATGATCCAGAATTTGTAAGTATTTTTCACCTTTAGATAAATCTCAAGGTCAGAAATTGAAGAAATGCATGGAGGAATGACAGTCTTGTGAGTTTTGGAAGTGCATAAATCCTGGGGATTGCATCACTTCTGACTAAACATTTTTCTGTTCATCTTGAAGGGATATGTTTTCATTTTAGCCTATTAATCTCAGTGTATCTTTTTTTAACACAGACCTATTAGGAATTTTAGACTACAGTATAGACTCCAGATGCTAGGTGTTCCTTCATCTTTTTGGTATACACTTTAATCCATAACAACCAACACATATATTTTATGAGCCTTCACAATCAAGAGAGTCTTAATATCCTTTCTGGCAGGTTTTCACTCTTTGATTTCACGTTATATGAGGGAATGGTTACTTTGAGCATACTTTAGAAAGCCTCAAAACTAAGTCTTTTATGGTAACTTCTTTACATCTCTATAGTAAATCCTGCTTTGCTTTTAAAATATGCTCACAACCACATGTATGGAAGTGTAGCTGCATTATAAGCTGAATGATAACTCATGAGATTGTGTGCGCACTGGCTGTGTGTTGTAGGTTGACAGGGTTGACTATTTCACACAGAGTGACCAAGCCTTATTGGAGATGTCCATCATCCAGGCAGAGACTCCCTTTCCTGGTCTGATGACAGTCCAGGTACTCCGCACTGAAATAAAACTCATGCTGATCAAACTGCTGTGTTTTCCTGCATTATCAGTTGGTTCTTGCAACATGTCTCTCCTACAGCTCTGTCACCAAGGTCTGCTGGTATGGTGAATGTAACCATATGTTTTCTTCTGCTCTTGGAATTTCAGCCTATAGATTCTTTTTATTTCTTTTATTTCTCTGAATGGAATTGAATTCTGTGTTGGTTTTCACTAGTGTGCCTTGATTGATTGTCTTGGGGTTACTGCAAACTTACGCGAGTGCAGCTCTGAACAGATTTTGGCTCCTGGCAAGTAGAAAACTTCCCTTGCTTTTTTCTTGTCTCTGCATCTGCGTATGCCCCTGAGCGCCTCTGCATCTCCTTCAGAAATGCAACTGTAAGAATTTGTAAATCCTACCAGTGAAAAATTGACATGCAGGGTAAAGCAAAGATGTTTAGCCATTGCTGAGCTAGACAAACCTCTTCACTTCAGTGATTCAGAAAACAAATCAAAGCAAGCAAGCCTCTGATGAACATCTCCCTTGCTTTTCTTCATCCAGCTCCTCTGATGCTGAAGTGAAATATATTTCTACAAGTACAGTCAAGCCATAAATTGAACAATTAATATCTTGTCCAGTAAAGCTCATCTGGGGTTTTCAGCAACAGCTTGAGCAACATTTCTGAGGGAAAGACCTTTATGAAGGAGATTCAGGAGTGCCCGCATTCCACAGGCACTGCTCTTTTCCCATCTGACTGAAGGAGTAATGGCTGTGTAAGAGATCCTGGCGGCTCTTCTGCAGGCAGAGATAAAGGGGCAGTCAGATTCACAGTATTTATGCTCGGGAAGATTTGGGAGTGAGTGGGGCTATAGGTTCACCTCTCTCTGCAGTGACTGATCTGAGTTAACCGAAATGTACTGGTACAAGTTTTTGAAGGTGTTTTTGTGCCTTGTTCTTTAAAAATCTGGCCCTTTCTCTTGGAAAGTACATGTGTGCTGCTTATGGCCCCTGTGAGGGTTGACACAAGGAGGATTTTCTGCTAATTTCAGGTCCAGGCTGTATGTATCCTCTTACGCAGTCTCTGATAGTGCTAGGGGTACAAAAGTACCTCTGCAGATCTTCTTTCGAAAGCTCCTTCCTCATGATGTGACTTATGCATGCACTGATGGGAGTCTTTTGAATCTACTATCCAATGAAAATTACATACTAGGCAATTCTAACATGCTACTCAAGGTGTCATCTTACTCGTTTTCTTACTTGTTTGTCCTTCTTTGTTGCTAAATAACTGGTATCTGGTATCCATATTGGTGTTTCTGAGAGGGCCCCAGGAAAGGAGATAAATCCTGCTGA
>NW_010183683.1:76485-83144 GCF_000695765.1 Mesitornis unicolor
ATGTTGCATACTAAAGAGAGCCCACACATTGCTGCTCACATTTTTTTTGGATTCTTGCCAGTGGCTTGGAAGGAGGCTGAGTTTGGACTATTGCATTTTCTTTCTCAGTCAAGGGAATGTGTCTGAAATTTATGAAGGTTTTATAGTGATGATGAAAATTAGAAAAGGAGGAGCACATAGTAACAGGTTCAGTGCTAGTTTGAGACCAGGATGGTTTAGACATGTTTTTCAGGTAGTTGCCATACTCCCTTTGGTAGTTGCAAATCCATAACAGAAAACATCTTGGAATTGTAGTGGATTAAGGCTCTGCATGTTGTGTGTAGTGTGCTAGTGATGCAGGAGCTGGAGGCTGCTGTACCAGTATGAAGGAGAGCCTGAGCACCAAATTTTAATGTACGTTGTGACTCTACTGATGTTGCGTTTGAATTCACTGCCTGAGAAAGAAGCTGAAGACCCATGAGACCATTGCAGACTTAAAAGCCTGACATTAAAGCACACTACAGATGAAGCTGCAACAGGACTAAGGGACACAGAGTCTACATCAGATTTTTTCCTTGTGCTAAGATAATGAAGATTATTCATGTTGCCCTATGGGGATTGCTCTTAAACTTCTTTTTTCATTCTGTGAGTGGCTTTCAAGTTTGGGGATTGGAAAAAAATTATACTTCCCAATATTTTAGGGGTCTGGGTTGGCTTACACACATACTTTAACTGTGTCTTCTCTACACAGACATGGAGAAGGACAGATGTGCAGATAACATCACTCATGTCTTGCCCTGGTTTCAGGACCATGAGCTAATTTTATAACAGTTGATGGTGACTTTAACTAACGTTGCTAGGGTGCTGTCAGTGATGCTGAATAAATAGGGAAGGACTTGAAGAGAACAGCAAACAGCAGCTGTGATGACTTTTGTTCTGAAGGTACCTCTGCATGCCAGATTTTACCCTCCAGGCACAGCAGCAGAGCACGACTCCCACCTGTTATCTCTCACCATTGAGGCTTGCTTCTTTCTGTTTAAGTTAGGTTAAATATTTCCCTTTTTCCCAGGATTCGAGCTCATCAGCCCAGCTGTGGTGCACAGTCTTGAAACACAAAACAGCTGGAGTCATAATGTGAACAAAGTTCACCTTTTCTTGTTTACATTTTAAAGCTGCTGCACTGTTTATGGGATGATGCATTTGTTTAAATGAATGTCCAGCTATTATTGATTTTTCCTCTCCCTTTCCCCCCCCCCCGCCCCCCCCCATTCCTGATTTTGTCACTGGTGTGGTGCAGCAGAAATCTCTTGCTTTAGCACACCTGCACACATATTGTCTGTGAAAGGAATGAGACCATGCTCTCCCTACAGTTGCTGTGATGAAACTCAGGCATGGATTTATCCATGAGGTCCTGTGGAGGATCCTCCATCCTCTTGGGATCCCCATAGTTCTCTGTGAGTGTGCATCTACCCATTGCATAGCACGCCAAAGTATGTAGCACACCTGGGTATGTAGCCCCCTTTTCTTACCCTCTTTTTCCTCTCCCTTTTGTCCCATCCTCTGCTAATACTTATATCCTTCTGGGTGAAATTCAGTAAGAAGGAGCAAGAAGTAGGGATAGCAATTGAGAATTTCAGCCTTTTCGTGCATTTGGAGAACTGGTAGCTTGGATATTGTGAGGCCTGAAGGTACCATTATCACCATCTAGTTTGCCCTACTGCCTAACACACAATATAAGAGTCTCAGCCAATGATTTATTTGACATGCCAAACCACTTACATTGAGCTGAGATTTCACTCTTAAGACAGGCAGCTAGCAGCTGATAGAAATCTAATTTTTGAAGACCATCTACACCTCTAAGAATTTCTTACTTATCCTGATCATTTGCAATTAATTCCTTGTTTCGTTTTGAATTTGTCTAGCTTCAGCTTCAAACCAAGAGGGTGATTTTTATATGTTTACAGTATTAAGAGTGATCCAAATTATTGATGTGATCATTTAATTTATTTTTACTACTTGTCTAAAAAGGGAGCTGTTTGCAGCCCTGAAGTTTTGTAGATCTGGTTGAGATAAGAAAGAAATTGTCTAAATGTGCAAGGAGAGTGGTTGAGGCAGCGGTGTTAAACATCTGATGCTTCAGGCTTAAGAAGTCAAAAAGTAGACAGTAGTGGGATTTAGCTTGCCTGCTTCTAGGTGAGGTAAAAACCCATTGTCTAGATTCTGCCCTGTGTTAGTAAGAGAAAGAAGTACCTCTAACTGGCCAGTTTAGCCCAGTATGGGGAATTTTGAGATGTCCATTTCTCTTAGGAGCCTGGAGAGGTGGCCTGTATGATCGGAGTTGGTTAGATAAGCCACTTTTCCATGGTTAGAGTTGGTTACAGTCCTCTCTCCCAAGCATCACTGCAGAATAACCTACTTAGAAAGAAACTTTCTTCAGAGCTTCTCAGAAAAACATTGGCTTATGCCTTAAAACCTAGAGATTTATATTCTTTAAAATGTATGTGGGTTTTTTAATCCTGTCTAATGTAACTATAGATGGTATTCTTAACCATATAAATCTCTCATTATTCTTTGATTCCAGCCAAGAACTTTGCCTCGGTGATAACTGATCAAAATGTGTTCCACCGAGTTACAGGGAAGCTAATTCTATTTGATATGGCTCCAGTACTCAATACAGGGAATAAACTTGCTAGGGATGGAATTTGTCTCAATCCAAAGAATTTAAATGGTACATTGTGTGGGTCTTCTGGACAAGCCAACATTTATTCTTAGCAAGCTAATTGTAAGCATGACCTGTCTCATAGTCTGTTTCTTCTTGTAAGGACAGATCCTACTCTCCCAAATGGCATGCAAGGCAAATGAAGGTGAAAACACTTGTGATTAAGATACAGGTTGAAACTTCTCCAAGTGCTGAATTTAATCTGCAGGGAAAACTTCTCTCGAGAAACTTTTCTTCTACAAAATTGTGCATGTGAATGTGTTCATTTTTGCTTTGTCACTTTTGCATGTGACTTCTTGCCTGACTTCTAGTCTACAAGGAGGGGCTACCAGATGCATAATTTTGTGAGATACCACTTTAGGAAAAAAAAATTTTTTTCATCCCTCTTTTTTAAAGAGTCACGGAATTTACAGACTTGTAGTGTGTGAGACTGAATTGTTCATTCTAATCTATCCCTCAGACCTTTAGAAGTTCATGCTTTCCAGTAGATGATAAAACCTGGAGTTAATTTTTCTTGCAGCAACTTGAAGTTCAAGGACTTGAAGTTCAACCTTGATCTTTTGCAATCTAACAAAAATACATTTATATGCTCAGGAACTATTAGTATTGTCTTCCTGAGGGTCATTTAAATGGACAGCATGCATCCAAGTCCATGTGGGTTTTGCCTCTTGGAGAATCTCAGGGGATTTTTGAAGGCAGTATTTGGATTTTTCACTATTTTCCTGCTGGCCCAGAACTTGACTACCATGAGAATAATAGGGCTTGCATTATTATAATCCTTAACCTCATGGAACTATATAGAGAGTTAAAGAAAAAGACAAACCCCAAACATTTGAAGCATAATCATGACTACCTATATACACCTTTTGTTCCTTGTTATTCCTATTCTTTAGCTGTGAAAACATCAGATTCCTGTAAACATGACAAATCCACATTCCAATGAACCCTCTAAAGTAGTTGAAAGGCCATTTTCTCCTTTTAGTTATAATAATGTAAATCTGGAATAACTCTATTTGCTTAATTTGAATTGCATGAGTTGACATAGGTATGGCTGACAGTGGAGGCTGGCTAGCAGTTCCCAACACTGTGAAATAATGAGGTCACACGTGCTTCTTGGTCCAAAGACAGCTTGATCTTCATTCCAGGTGGAGCCACACACACACACACAAAGATTAATTTTTTAATTTTTTTTTCACCTGTTAGTCACATGCTAATATGAGGTATAGAGATGTTAAAAGACTTAGAGCAACAACAGCAGGTTGAAATTATTTAATTATTGCCTAATAACATGTTACTAAAAAAAAAACCACATAAAGAAAATCCCCTTTCCCTGTTCTTTGAGTAAGAATAATAGATATATAAAAAGTTGCATTGAAACCCAATGAAAATTGCTGAGAGTATTTTTCCAATTCTATTTAACAAACATTTTCAGAATTAGTTCTGAAGTTTTTTAATTTCAGATCTTCTCTCTCTTCCCTTGCTCTCCAGACTTGTATTAATGAACTTGAATTGTATTAAGCTTCACAGAAATGTAATAAAACAAACCAGGCTCAAAAAACTAACTCCAACCTTCTCATACATCCTCTCCTTGTAGGCTTAAAAAAATCCTAAAACGTCAGCAATAGTGACTCATTCTTATATTTTCAGCATGGCTCAAAAAAGCCAAGGAACATAGAGGGGAGGGAATGGGGGCACCAGTTTTTACGCATTGGGCTGAGTTTCTAATGAGACTAAAGCTGCGAGTGACAGTAGGTGTAGACATCTCATGCAGTATTCTAAAACTGGGAGGTAAAACAGCCCCATACTTATCCTATATATTCTTTGGAAATTTATGTTTTTTAAAGAGGGAGGAAAAAGCCCCAGCACATAAAGAAAGGACAGAGAATGAGAACAATAACAGTTATGTAATTGAGGAGGTGTGTTGTTCTCTTTCATTTTTATGATGGCTGTTCACTAAATTCTTTCCTGAAGTATTGACTAATCTCTCCAGATACTGTTTCTGTAAAAGGACTTGGAATCGTTAGATGAGATTTTTCTGAAACGTGGTGAACTGATTGACAAGGTTTTTTATTATTTTTAATAGAAAGATTTCTTTTTGCTTTGCCTTGTTTCTTAAGTTTCTAGGAAGATGAATATATCCTGCAAGCATTTATACCTTAACACCTCATGCTAGTTCATACAACTATTGATGTACAAATACTGTTGCATCTATTCTGAAAAAAAATTATCACACAATGATGGATATAAACTGAGAGAAGTATGACCGTATTAGTCTATCCTTGGATTTTTCAGAGTGTATTTCTAGGCTAATAATAGTCTATCCTAAATGAAATATAATGAATTGTGAACACATTTAATATTGTATTTGTTTTAAAAACTTAAATAATTATTTATTTAAATGAAGATTACAGTTATTTAAAAACTAATTTGAGAACTTGTGCATTTAGAAATGTTTGTAGTACCAGATTTTCTTTTTTTTTTTCCTTTTAAGTTAGCACAGTAATTCATGAAGCACTAAGCTGAGCTGAGCATCTCCTTGTCTACTTCAGGCAAACTGACAAAAATAGACTTTTTAATAGCATTTTTCTATACTAGGTAGTTTTTATTGAGCATTTATTTTGAGATGTCTGTAGCCCCAGTTCCCATGGATTTTTATTGGGTGTGGTAACCTAGCCAGTTCACATGAGGCTTGCCAGCTTCCACCTCAATATTTTTCTGAATACAAATAAAACCAACAAACCCTAAAATCCAAATCCCAAGCTCCCTCAAATCTGAATTTAAAATGAAAACCCTAATTTGGAAAATTTCCTTCCAAGTGACTATAATTGTCTGAAAGGAGTGTTTTGAAATGGAAAATGTTGGTTGATCTGCTTTATAGGTGCTTTGTGTATTTTCTGTGCTTGCAGGAACAGCAGAGAGCTAAAATTCTGACTTTGGCATGTGTGTAAGATGGTATCAAAAAGGATTGCTACATATGGACAGGGTCAAACTCATTTCATTTGGAATAACTTGAACAGATTAAGTTTCTCAGTAGGAAGTCCTATTGTGCGAGGCCAACATTCCAATTGTTACGTATTTTGGGGCTTGGTTATTTGTAAAAAGGAGCCAGTTTTGAGGCAAAGTCCATCTCTTACCAACGGTTACTCAGCAAATTTTGTGGTAAAATTAAGCAAGTTTGCAGGATGTAATTGCCTCTGTAATTTTCACTTGTGACTAGCTAATTTAGTTTTGCTGTTCTGAGTTTTAGGAGTTTAGATGCAAACATCTTAAAGGAGCTGGTTTTCAAAAGCTCACTGGAGTGACTCCTTACTGGCCTTCTGAAATGTCTTTCAGCTGAGCACTGGATTATCAAGGCTATTAAAATCACTAAGAATACAGCGTGGAGCAGTGTAGCTTTCCAGAGCTGACTTTTCTTTCTCCCTAAGAATGATTTCACTGGGAACGGATTAGCACCTAAAGAAAATAATTTTGCCTAAAGAGTTAAATAACGTATATTATTAAATGACACAGCATGACTCAGTCTTGAATGTGGTGTGTAATTTGGATATTCTTAAAATAAGTCATCAAAGCATAATGGATTTTTAAGGAACTAAAAATACTTCTACATAGATATGAATCTTGGTCATACTAGATGAAAAAGGAAAATGATAGTTGAGTTATGCTGATTCTGCTAAAGGCAGTACAACTCTCTATGAAACACGGGAGGAATGTATTACTGGTTAATTACAACAGCAAGATATGCCATTGAAGGGATTATTACTGTATTTTATGATGACCATTTTATCATCTCCTTGTTTATGCTTTCCTTTGGTAATGAATTTTTCTTTTGAACTTTGAGGTATTTAATATTTGAGCATTAAATATTGTATCCCTTGTATTTGATAGGAAGAGTTCTTAGTATAAGGAGTAAGAATATAACTGCAGAGGAATACTGCTAGTATTCCACACAGATGGGGAGGAA
>NW_010183684.1:0-21284 GCF_000695765.1 Mesitornis unicolor
GGAGGGGTGAGAGGCGGGCACTGCGGGGCACTCGTGGCCGGGAGCAGTAAGCAGCCTGCCCGTGCAGCTCTGATCCGCAGGCGTGGTAACTGTTTAGTTACGAGGCGCTCTCAAGCCCACCTCTTCCTGTATCTATTTCCCAGCAGAGGAGAGGCTGGGGTTTTCTTTAGCCTCAGCCTGCTTGGTGCCTCACTGAACGTGCTCTGCACCTGATGCAGCTTTTGCAGCCACGGGGCTGAGTTTGTCCTCTTTCCAAGATGAGTGCTAGCGTGTCCATTAAGAAAAGATATGTTATTTTCTCCTCCTGGCCTCAGTTCAAAATACAGCCATCATGACATGCTTTAGGAAATAATTTATGAAGAGTGGGAGAGATGAGGAGGAGACTTTCTCTCAGAGAGATTAGATTTTACTTCTTTTTTGAGTGTTAATAGTATGTCTGAAAAGCATGAGCAGAACTAAACACATCTTTCAGAAAATCTACTCTTACTATGTTTATTTTTCCAATAGTTTTTAATTTCTCCCATGGATGCTTTTCACTTGCATTTTGTTTTCTGAAATTCAAAACAGGTAGGCATACTAAATGGTTTTCTGCCTGCAGTGAGCTGCCAACAGTCTTCGGGATAGATTTTCCTGTCAGGTAGTGTGGAGCTTGCACCTCGACAGCCGAGTCTCTACTGAGGGCCAAGTTCTGGGCTGTAAAAATGTTGTCTGGGTTGTAAAAATGGAGGATTTTTTTTCCTGTTTGCAGCTTAGTGCTTTCAAGCTAAGGGAATGTTTGAGTGTGCTGCTTCAGGGGAAACCGGCATAGAAGTTTATTTGGAGTCTTCCTATTAATGCATTTATTCTCTGCTCTGTGGCTGCTTTTGAAGTTAATGTAATTTGAAATGTTTTTTCTTTTGTGCTCTTTCACAAATAAGATATATGGCAGTGAGTCTGAGGCAATGAAGTTGAGTAGATAGCAGCTTTGTTTTCTATTACTTAGAACTGATTAAATAACACTGTATTTCAGAAAATATTTATTGGTTTGGAACGTAAGTTCTTTGAAGTTGAAGACTTCTTGATAATTAAGATTGCCTATGTAGGCTACTTGCATATCGTGAGATACATGGAAAAGGAGGAAGGGTGTCAAAGGGACTGCCGGTGACTCAAGTTTCTTCTTTGAATTGAGTTTGGAAAATGCTATTTAAACAGTCTGCCATGGGTTATTTCAGAGTATCAGGACTAGTATTATAGATGTAAAAAAACTATGCTTGACTCTTGCCTGCTGCAGTTTATAGATATGCATCTTGGTTTGACTCCTGCGTGCTATAGGCAGCCAAGTGCCAGAACACTAAAACAGAAATTACTGACTCCTTTCCATTATTGCTGACAGATTTTTCCACTTGCAACAAATTTCCATGTGTTTAAAGACTCAGAACTGAGTATCTGTTCCTATGTAGTGTAGACTTTCCAGGAACTTTACCTTGTATTTTAGCCTTGCTGGAATAAATATCTAAAAAGATGTACTTCATATGTATTGCTTGCTCCTCTGGATGTCATGTGGTTTCATAGTTTCCAAACATGTATTTTCCCTGAGGGATTCAGTCACTGTGTATTTCCAGATTTTAAGTGGTATGCTGGGAATTGGTCTTAAGGGCCAGATCTGTGTTTCAGACTGAGCAGATGACTTTTCTTTTAACTTATGTTTGAAGCTCAGTAAGTGAAGCTTACTGACTTAGTAAAATAGTTCTTCAGCTGGCATTCAACTTTACCTTGAAGTGTTAACTTTCAACTGATTAACCTCTCAGTTTGTTTCCAGATAAACTATTCCCATGCTAAAAAAACTTGTATTTCTTGAAAATATTGTTCTGTTTTGACAAGATGGCTAAACTGTGACTGAAAGGGACATTTTTTTTTTTTACCCTATTAGTGAGTAAACCCTTTAGTTCTGGTACTCACCTGTCTAGCTGGTGAATCAGATCGGTTCATTGATACAGCAGAATGCTAATGTAGGTGGAAAAGGAGGAGACAAAAATGTGGAAGATTCTAGTTATCTTCAGCGCTGGCCCTCGATGAGGGAGTGGGAGCAGTCAGCTGGAGCATGGACACCAATGTTGTCGCCAGCATTTTTGGTAGTCCTAAGGTTGAAATTCTCAGCCTGTTTGCATCCTGAACCACTGAATGTGGAGATGCTGCTATCACTGAGACAGGCTGTACTAATCCTCTTTTATGAATCTGGTGAGTCTCATCTTTTTTCCCTTATAAAAAGGGCTGTGAGTTCCTGCACAGCAGATTAAGAAATCTCAGTTTTCACAGCTAATTAGGCTTTAGTGCTTTAAGAGCAGAATACTGTTTAGGGAAGAGGAAAATAGTTTAGTGTTAAAAAGAATCTGTCTGCCAGTTAGCGCACACTGCAGTGAAAGAGGCAGATGAAACCTAAACAGTTAAAACATTCCAGTGCAGAAAAACTCATTTATTTAAATAATGCCTTTAAAGCTACAGGTGAGTAGATGACTAGAAATCAGGCTTCAGACGTTTAAGCTAAAGGGTAGGTATGTAGAACCACAGATGAACAGAACCTTGGGGTTTTTTTTTTCTGTGCCTTGCTCTCATTTCTTTCCAATTGGTCTCTCTTTTTATCCTGTTGGTATGTCTTCTTTGTCTCAGAAAAGTCACACTTGAGCTTGATGTCCCTGTGTAGTAAAGACTTTCCAGGCTTGTATGTTAGCCTTGCTGGAATAAATTTTTAAAAAGAATTGCCATTTTCTTATGAGCATTTGTCTTTCTCCTCTCCCAGTGAACAGAATAGTAATTCTGTTTGAAGCTCTGAAGTGCTACCTTAACATGTGTTAAACCTTTCCTTAAAGATATGGAGACTTTGTAATAGGAGAAGAGTAGAAGTCAATCTGAATTCTGCATTAAACTTTGAACCCATGTCCCATGAACCCATTCTGACTTTATTTAAACTGAGGAGTACTTACGTGTAATTACAGATATGCCTACTGCTTTGATGCTTGCAAGGTCACAGCTTTGTTTCTCACTCCTCAAGTGTTAGTTTAAGATTGAATTGTCTCTGTTTCCTGAAATAGATTCTGTTTTCCCAGATGGTAATTTTGTCTGAAAAATGTGAAATCCTGGAAAAGTGGAAACTCTCTGCAAGTTGAACACAGCTTGTGTAATATACCCATTAATGTAGCTTAACCTCTGAAGAGAGGGGGGAGTTCCTGGCAGCAGTTCAGGCCTTTTAATTTTAGGGGTTGCTATTTCTGGTACATGCAGTACACAAAAATGTGATTTCAACTCTTCCCCCCCAAAAGCTGTTTCACTGCTGCTTACAGTACTGCAGGAACCAAATAGAAAAGTATTGCTGAAGTTCTGTCTTGTGAAATTAAAGTATCCAGGTATAGGGGAAGTGCTTTAGTTAGGCTCCCAAAAGAAGGTGCAAGTCATGGACAATGTTTTGCCTGCAGGGACCTCAGATTATTTGACTATACTTTGTATTCAGCATTCTCTCTCTCTCAACCAGATGAAACACCTTTACAGCTGCTACTTTCAAAGTACTTGTTGCCTGCGCTCCAGTAGAAATTGAACAACTCAACTAGGTGTTTCTCTAGTACTAAACCTTTGAGAGCCATGAGTGTGGGATACCCAATAGCTGTGCCATAATATATTAAAAATAAACTTTGAAGTTGTGCTTTTCTGTTATTAGGTACCCCAGGTCACTAGGATGATCATTAAAATTGGCGCCTTATTGCCATGGATGCTTTTATGAGTGAAATAAATTTAAGTCGAAATTTTGTGTCAAGACAGTCA
Organism: Mesitornis unicolor; assembly: GCF_000695765.1. Classification (NCBI taxonomy): domain Eukaryota; kingdom Metazoa; phylum Chordata; class Aves; order Mesitornithiformes; family Mesitornithidae; genus Mesitornis; species Mesitornis unicolor. Next base: position 3,793 of record NW_010183684.1, read on the forward strand.
ACTCTTTAAAGGTATCTTGAATACAAGAGGAAGAGGTAAAGGTGACAATGATAAGAATGTTTGCTTATTTGGGGAAATTAATATAATATGACTAAGCAGCAGGCTGCTATAGCTTACAGTGGCTATATGGCTAAACTGGATTAATAATAAAACCTGATGTGCTCTGCAAAGTTAATGGTTATACTATCTGGGGTACTAAAATTAAAATGTATAGCATTGTAGATAATACAGTAAGAGTGATGCCACACTGCTCCTACAAGAATGAGTGACTGAAAGAAGGCAACTTTTTTGTTTCTTCTAAAATGTTTTTGGCATGAATTATTTTTTTTCATCTTGCTCTTACTATGGAACCAAAGACAACTGAAAAATGATTGCTGGACTTCCATGTAGCAGCTCAGAACACTAGGCTATTGTGAGCCTTGTTCTGTGTTAAACTGCAGGAAAAAGTGTACAAGAATTAATTGTTACTAGATTTTGGCTTATGTTGCCTCTGTGCTAGTCCCCTCAGTGGGAGGGATAGTTACAATCACTGTTCAGAAGCACAGTGAGTAAAGCATCAAAGCTTAATGATTTTAATAGTTTTAATCTAAACAAAAAAGCAGTGCAGTAAATTTTTCACTTCCACTGCATATACAATACTTCATGTAACAGTATCCTGAATCTAGTTAGATGCTGGTGTTAAAATTAATAGAAGTTGCTAGTAGTTAATAAACTAGTGTTTCTCAGCTCTGTGTTATGAGGACTAGATGTTGTGAAGTGTGAGAGTATCTTGCCTTAATACTCTAGAGCAGGTAGTGATCCAGTCTGTGAGACTTAATAAAGCTGGTCAGAGGAGTCTGGTGTTGGTGAAACTGGAATTACGGGTAAATAGATCTTATAATCCCATACTTAGTGGAGCTAGTCTTGTTATAAGCCTTTCATTTTATTTTTACTAATACATTGGTCAATGTCAAGAAAATGGCTTAAAAAGGGAGGTATGAAGATTGAGTATCTGGCACTTTGTCCTGAAAGGTAACTTTGAAACACCGAATTACCAGATCTAAAGTGTGCTACAACACAGTAGTAGTTTGTGTAGTTTGGCAAAGAGTGTACTGTTTTGATGCTTATCCAGCGCAGCAGTAATACAACATAGTTCTTAAACTGGGCAAAATAAAGCAGTTGGGAATAATGCTGTTGAATATCTTACCCCTCAGGAAACTTAGCTTCCAAAAGCTGTATTGAGAGAATTTAACTTGCCACAAGTCAATGGGGTATTAACTCTGAAAGCGTGACTCAAAGATTGAGTCATTGAAATATGTAAATACTGCTTTTGTCTTTTTCCAGAGGCAGTACTACAAGTTCTCTTCAGTAGGTAGTGATGATTGTGCTGGCTCTTCACCTGAGGGAAGGAATTCTTAAGTTCGTTTCAGTCAGGCTATCCATTCTTCATGTTCATGACTACACAACTGTTACAGTCTTTGCTCAAAAAGAAAATAGCCTGAAGTTGTAGTGGGTAGAAATTAACAATGAGCTAATGTTACAGGTCATCCATCTTAAAATGAGAAATCTTCCTTTGCCAAATCAAGTAGAATTAGCTGAATGTAAAAAGGTAACTGGAGTTGTAGTCTGACATTTAGTGGGAGCTGACTCGGATTGGGTTGCTTTGGGATTGGGTTACTTTAGCGTCGCTTCAGGTGAGCTATGAATACAAATTCTTGCAGACTAGCTTCTTTGGCATATGATGTTTTGTGGATGCCACCACATTAATGATGCAAGCCTGAGAGTACCAGTCTGTAATCGAGAGCAGGGAAGCATGTTTTGACACATTTTAAAAAAAACAATCCTAATACTGTAGCTGTAAACAGAGTGACAACTTTACTCTTGCAACTTAATCAGGGTATGTCCACTTCAGTGCCTTGTATATGTAATATCAGCAAAGTTGAGTAAAAGGGAGGTTAATTTCCTAAGTACTCAACATTCATCCGCTTCAATCATGGAAGACAAAGTTTAGTGTGCAGAAGCATTCCTTAGAATTTATCAGCTCCTAAAGCAATGATCTGGGCAAGTTTCACTGAATTTCTGCATGTGATTGGGGAATAGGTATTTATGTGCAAAATAAGCATATGGGGTGTTGGTGGGATTGCTTAAACTTTTACAACACAGGAAGGGTACTTAGTCAGCTCTTTAATTGCAGTGCTTGGCTAATAAGTAAGTTTCTCAACATCAAATTCCATTTCAGGCTGGAAAATAAGCTGTTCTATCTATCCAGATTTCTTCTTGCCTTTTTTTTTTTTTAAATCACAGTAGGTATCTGGCTTAGCTGGAGTTACGGACGTAGGACACTCAAATAATTCGGATATTACACTATTTTCAGGAATTAAGTAATTTGAAGATGACATAAAATACACTTGAATCCAAATGTTCAAAGATGCAGCAAAGTAGTGTGATTGCAGTAATATGCCAAATAATGGGGCATAAATTACTGTAACCTAGTAGCATTAAAGAGCAAGTAGTGTAACAAAATCAGTGGGAAACTAATAATTCATATTCAACTACATGTGCAATTTAGGTCATGCATTGTTTGATAAACATAAGTATTCCTAATTTTTTGTATGGAATTGATAAAGCATTGACTTGAATGTTTAGAAACTTTGTCTTGAAGCATATTGATGATTAGTGATCTTTGGTTTTAAATTAAAATCATGACTACTAACAGGATGTCTCTCTTGTTTTCAGGTCTTGGCACAGAATGAATATAATTAGAGAAAACAGAGATCTTGCTTGTTTCTACACAACAAAACATTCATGGAGGGGGAAGTAAGCAGTTTAAAATTCGTTATGTCTTTTTTAAAATGTTTTGCGTGACATTTCTCTTCTCCATTACTGGATTTAACTGCATGGTTCCTGTATTGATGGGTGAAAATTGAACTAAAGGCTCCTGCTGCTCAGTCTCTGAACTGAATGTAGCTGCACTAGAATCAATTTGGCTTTTAAACAATGCATTTCAGCCTTCCTCTGTGTGTGTTCCCACACTTCAGGGTATCTCTGAAATGGACTACCTGACTTACTCAGCTTCCGAGTCTCTTGAACTTGGTATGTAAAGCACCGATTTTAAAGTGGAAATCCTTTTTCTTAGGACAGGTTCTTGGAGGAGTAATGTCTTATGTACTTTAACAGATGAGGGTCACTAGTCCACACATATGCTTAACATGTTGTGTAATAGATTATCTGTTAAACTACTAACTGAGATTATTTGAAGACTTCTGTTACTAGAAATAAACTTCATCCCTAATGGGGGTCTTGGATTTAAAAATCAGTGATGCTTCTGTCTGCAAAAGCGAGGGAACTTCTAATGAAACTATCCACTAGACTATCATAACTGCTATATGTTATATTTTGTTATACTTTAAACTCAGCTGTTATGCATACTACTTAAAGCTTCGTAGGACTTTCCTCAGTATCCTTACCCATTGTTCCTTATCACATGCATAGTAGTGCTGTGAAACTGGGATTTTTCCTTGCTACCTAAACATCTACAGAACAAAGAGGGTACATTGTTTGCACCTCAGGAGCATGAGTACTGCTTTATTCTAAAGATTATACTGAGGGATGATGTCTGAATCTGTTTGACCAGTAAGTTGAAACTGGCTTTATTTTTTTGTCTGTCTGATGACAGATACTACTTCCTATCAAAGTTTGGGAATGCTGAGGAGGAAAGCAGGATGGGATTTCAAGGAGTGGCAGCCACAGATGTTTCTCAGTTGTGCTTTGAGGAACCATGAGATTGCTTCAGTGTCTAATCAAAGTGCTCCATGCCTTTTTGTCAGCAAAAATTAAAGCCCTGGGTAGTTCAGAGTCCAGAGTAGACTGAGCAGCTGTCTGAAGACAAAATCTTTCCTCTGCCAAGACAGATACTTGATTGACTTGAAATATGGTTTAATATTTAGTTTTACCTCATTGGAATTCTAGCCAATGCTTGTATAAATTGAGTCTTACCTGAATTAAGATGCATGCATTTGTATTTGTGTAGGCATGGGTAAATAAACTGTAGTAATAAGTTACTATGTTTGGGTAGCACATTAGAACAGTTTATCCCTCTCAATCTTTTTTTGCTTAACAGAAGATACCTGGTCTCGTCCTCTGAAATTCCTGTGGCATATGTGTGAATTTATTGTGCATATGATTTGAGCCACTTGATGAAAATTATATGCATATAACTTGAATTGCTTCTCTTGCCCAATGCCTTCCATGAAAGAGTCTGTTCATACATCGTGCAAGCTATTGAAGTTATAGTATGACCTTGAACTTTGGTGGTAGCATTCTGATAAACTGAAGTCTTAGAACTTCAAACTAAGTCTAAAACAGTTGGTTAGTTTAAAAACTCGCTGGCACTTTACTGTTCACATAATGAAGAGGAAAGGAGTATTTAGTGAGTAGTTGCCTCTTGTGTTGTAACAGAAGCTTATATAGCTTTTAGGAAGCTTATATTTGAATATTTAAGTCCACTTAGTTCACAGTTATACATTTTCATTATAATCTATGGATAACATAAGAAAAAAGCAGTAACTTCATGTGTAGTGTTAAATAAGCCTGAATCACTTTGTCTATTCCTATGATTTGTCACTTTGCTGAGTATGGCAGTTAAAGTATTTTCTAGTAGTACAGATGCTGCTGCTCCAGTGTCAATCTGTAGTTCTGTAAAATTAATGAACATTGTCTTTCTCTTGAGTATGGTGGTATAAAACTTGTCTACCAGGTTTATCCTGATTATAAAAAGTAATGTCTGACTTCCACAGTACTTTGTAGAAACTATCGAATAGGCAGTAGCCTTTTTACTGGGAAAAAGACATTTGCTTCAAATTCTTCCTCTCAAAACAGCCTGGCATTAGACTGTACTGCAAAGTAGTTTGAGAGAGAATTAATGGTAAAGTCTTGAAGGCCTGGAGGTATAAATAACTTTCTACATGTTTTAAAGTGAAGTTCTGGACAAGAGTATGTTTAGGCCACATAAAAGAACTGACTTCTGACTCTTAGTGCAGCAAGACTTGAGTCTTCTGAATTTGCCTAGGGAGAGGAGATGAAGAAAATGGTAGGAAAACTTTAAGGAAAATTCAACTACATGATAAAACAAATAGGTTTTTCAAATAGATGAAGCATCTCTAAGGTGGCAGTTCAGTATTACAGATTTTTCTAAGCTTTGAAGAAAATAAGCACTTGCTTTAATTCTTAGATAAACTTCTCTGTGCCAGTAATGGATTGAACTTGCATCAGTTTGAAGAATAATGAAAAATGGTAGGGAATGAAATTTGAGATTGACTGTGTCAGACAGATACTCTTGGCCTTGCTGTTATCAGAGAAGGGAGGATAGGTCAAACAATGTGATATAGCAGCTCTGAATGCATCTGAAGCACATGCAAAGTTTGACCTTAAACAAAAATGATGGCTTGTGCTACAGACCTGGCAAGTGAGAGAGAGGGGACTGCAACACAAGAATGTAGAGAAAGAGGGAGGAAATGACCTGCTGCTTGATGCAGTGTCTAATATGGCATGAATCCAGATTAGTCAGCTATCCGATTGATCCTATCCTGTTCTTTCTATATCAAACTCACAGTTTACTCGGAACTGAAGCTTAAACTGCCACACAGTTTTAATGTGGACAACTATCTAAAATATTTTAATTTGGTTCAAATTCAAGAAAGGCATTAATGTTCAGATCCTGTTTCTTCAGTCAGAGAATAGTTACTAGAAATGGCTCTGGTTCAGGTTTGGCTTGCTTTCTGGGCAGGACAGCTTCCAGATAGCAGTACCCTAGAACAAGAAGTTTGTACAAGTAGTAAGAGATTAGTAATAACCTACTGTTTCAAACTCTGGTTAGTTATGTTGTAGAACTTTCTGATTCTGAAATATGTAAAAAGTCTCTATATGAAAGAGTTGGTTCCAGAAATGCTGTGAAGAATTTCTAGGAAATGAAACTGTGGTAAGGTTTCAATCTTGCATTTGATGCATCTGAATTTCTTAGCTTTAGCTCACTGCCACTTGTTCTTGATATGCCTGAAATGCAAGCAACTACCTTCTACAGCTGTTCTTTAAGCACAGTTAATGTATCTGTGATATGAATCTACAATGACTAGCTGTTTATTGAACTATAGCTTCAGTGATGTGAGTCTTTCTGAGTTTAGTAGTCTTAGTTTTCCTCAAGGTGAAAAAAATTAGGCTTGACCGTAATAACAGTTTGTCTTGTTACAGTATTGTGACCAGATGTGTAAATTGGATTATTTCATATTGCAACTGGTAGTACCTTCCAGTGCAAGTTCCAAGAGTCTTTAGTTATGACTTAGCCAGTAATGTAGGAAAAGATATACATAAGGAATTATATTTAGTAGTATTGTTTGCCCCTTTAGGATTATAGAACAAAGGGGCTTAACGTAAAAAGGTAAACTGCAAACTAACAACTTAGGAAACTGATTAACTTTGTTAAACTGTTAACTTTAACACTGACTTGTATATAGCTTCTTAACATTTTTTTTTGCTATTCTACAGGGTTTTTCTTTGACTTCTGGAGAAACTAATTCTCTTCTATGTTCTAGGTATAAGCGAGTCTTTTCAGTTGGAACCCATGCCATCACCACATACAATCCCAACACGCTAGAAGTTACAAATCAGGTAACTATCACTTTTGAACAAGGCTATTTTGAGTTACTTCATACTTATGTTCACCATCCAGAGTGAATAGTGTCATTCAATCTTCAGAAACTATCTAGTCTGACAAGATCTCAGCTAAACCAGAAGGTATAGCAGCTGCTGCAAAAGCACACACACCAGAAAACCGGTGTTGCCTTCACTAACTCTACAAATATCCAGTGGTTCTTATACTTTGAGACAATTTTTCTTTATTGGCCAGTAAGTAGTAGTTTGCTTTTTGGGTGTGCTGTTCTGAATGAACTGGGGTAAGTTTGATCACTGTAAGACAATGTCCCTCAAGGGAGTCAGGACTCTTGCTTACTTTGCGGAGTATCAGATAGGAAGCTCAAGCTAAAGCTGTCATGTAGCATGTCTATTGTCTCATTACAGCAACTTTGTCATAGGTTGTATACAGTTGTTATAGGTACTAGGGGTTTTTAAGTGGAGGAGGTGTAGGTTTAAAATTACTTACAGTATAATCTAATTACTTTCAATTGTCTAGTGGCCTTATGGAGATATCTGTGGTATTTCTCCTGTTGGAAAAGGACAAGGAACAGAATTTAGTCTTACTTTTCGCAAAGGGAGTGGAAAAAAGTCTGAAACTCTTAAGTTTTCCACAGAACACAGAACAGAACTCCTTACAGAGGCACTGGTAAGATTTTTTTTTTTTCCCCCTTCAAGCAAGCAGTAAGTACTTGGTTATCATTACCATTTGTGGTAGCTTACTATGCTTTCTTTCCTTGCATGAAAGGTAGGAAAACAAGTTCTTTTGAGCTGTCCTATTAATGTATTTGATTTGGTGTCAGTTGCAGCAACCAGTGCATTATTCTTAAATAGCAAGTAATACAAATACAGAATATATTAAACTGCAGTGGAATGGTGAGACTTCAAGGAGGCTCAAGTCCCTTGAAACACCATCAGCTTACAGGTAGACTTGCTGAATAGATTTGCTATCATATTTGCATTCATTCATATTTAACTTTTTTAAAAACAGAGATTCAGGACAGACTTCTCAGAAGGAAAAATCACAGGACGGGTAAGTGTCTGGCTTGTCTGGATCATGAGCAATTTAATGAAATTATCTGAAGGCTTCTACTGTGTTCATGCATGTTTGTCCCTTTCATAAGGAGTCACATGGAAGAAAGAGACAAGTGGTAATGGACACAAGTTGCTTCTGGGAAGATTCTGATTGAACTCCAGAAGAAAACTTTTTACCATGAAATCAATTAGATATTGGAATTATCTCCCAGGGGAAGTGGTGGATTCCTCTTACATTGGTCAGTTTTAGGAGTCAGCTTGACAGGATGCTGACTCATCTCATTTAAACTATACTTTTACCTTGAAAGGTTGGGCTAGATGATCCTTGTGGTCCCTTCCAACCTGGTATTTTATGATTGTGTTATGCTTGTGCTGTATGCACTGCCTCTCCACTTACCCTGATCCTTATGGTGGTACCCTTAAAAACTCTTGAGTGGTGCTGCAGAATTAAAGGGCTTTGCCATGTGGAGCTCTTATTTGGAGTGAAGGAAGAAGAAAAACATAAGCTTTGATTAATTAATCAGTGTTTTACTACTTCCAGCATTTTACTTTCTAACTCTAAATAGTTTTCTGCATAACATCCCGAACACTTGATGTAGAAATATTGTTTCCTAGGAGGATATATGTAGGCCAGATTAAAACTAGAATTGCTCCTTAATGAATCTTTGTCTTTTGGTCACAGAAGGTAGCACTTTAACTTAAAGCATTGCATAGACTAAATCTTCAGTGATGAGTGTAGAAACACTACTGAAATATGGGAGTCCCCTTTGTCTTAGTTTAGAACAGACAGCTAACTTCTGTTTATTTCAAGTCTGTATTTGTAATGGAATATGACTGCAGGAGATGAAAAACTTGCACTATAGAGATATGTTTAATTTAGTCTTGATTAGCTGAATAACAGCAGCTGGTGGAACAGCTGTTTCCTTGTCTAACCACAGTGCACATAGCCTGTGAGAGGGCCACCTTCTGCAGCAAGAGAAACTTACTCCCTTTTGGGGCAGCTGGTTTGGGTTTGCTGTTCTCTCTTCAAAATGCATTGTTTAAGCTGTGGCTTCCTTGTCAGTAGATAGCCACTTTCATTTGATTCATAGTGTTTACATAGGTAAGAGCATTAAGAGAAATGATATAATTTTTTTAACTTTACACCCACGCTGCTTACAAGATTGGAAAAGAGCTATTGCTGTGTAGTAAAGGAGTGTGTATGTAGATGTCTAAAAGTAGCTCTCTCTCCAGAGGTATAACTGCTATAAGCATCACTGGAGTGATACAAGGAAATCTGTGGTTCTGGAGGTGACTCCTGGCGGTATTGACCAAATTGATCCTGCAACAAATAAAGTCCTGTGCTCCTATGACTACAGAAACATTGAAGGTTTTGTTGATATTGCTGGCTATCAGGGAGGCTTCTGTATCCTCTATGGAGGATTTAGTAGATTGGTAAGTACTAAAATAAAACATCTTGGTATGGTGCTTAGCATGTTTACAGCTGCGTATTTAATAATGAAGCTTCAATGTAATTTGAGCATACAAGTATGTGTCTTTAGGACCCAGCTGTGGAGCCTCAGGGTTTGTGGACAGGCTTTAAAATCTCTTTTCCACAGGAAATAAAATAAAACATTTGAGAGCAATGTGTGGTTTTTTTTTTTTGTTTATTGGATGGTTAAAAACTACAGAGTGTAAAATATCTAGTTAATTCTATTTGGAGAGTGAATATGAATGCCATGTGGATGTGGAGTTTCCTGGTGTGTCTCAAAGTTACAGAAGTGACAGGCAGTGTTACTAATCTACCTAACTGACGAAAGGGTTCTTCTCAGAAACAAATCAATCAGTGGTGATACTTTCTTTTTAGGCCTGTGCTCTGATATTCAGCAGTTTTGCTTGAGAAATACTGCAGTGTAATGTTGGTTTCAAAAATCTTTAAAGGGTTTCTGTGTTTATACAGCAAGCAGGTGAAATGGAACTTTTAAGAACTAATTCATAATTCTTAATGTAAATATAGCTACCTCAGTCACTACTAAGAAAATGAAACTCTGCTCTCTAGATCAGGGTTTCCACATCTTTTGTACCGCAGGGTGCTTGCATCTGGCATTTAATCAGGAAGATATCGTTGATCCTTTAGAGCTGCCCTAACCTTGCCTGGCAAGGCTGTGTAGCATCTGGGGCTACCACTGTGATTCTCTGGTTCATCATTCCTGCCAGGCTGTCAGGATCTGTTGCCAAATGTGGACAGACAGGTCATGCAGATGCCTTTACTTTAATGGCAAGCTAATGTGTAGTAGAGTATCCTTTAGGAATAGCTGCTATAGATTTTTTTTTTTAAAAGGGAAATGTATGCTTAATAGTTGATCTCTTGTGTAATAAATACCTTTTCTCCTTATACTGTACACTTAGCAAAAGCAAGCATAGCTGCTGGGAAGGTTCTCTGCTGTTAAGTATATAGTGGGGATGATTATTTATGGCACTGATTTCTTGAGCTATGCCATATTTTTCACCTGTTTTGTTGGTTTTTTTTTTCCTTGTCAAAACTTGCAGCATCTATTTGCATCTGAGCAGAGGGAGGAAATTATCAAAAGTGCAATAGAGCATGCTGGCAACTTCATAGGTATCTCTCTGCGGATAAGAAAAGAATCCCTAGAATTTGAGCAATACTTGAATCTTCGCTTTGGAAAATACAGCAATGATGAATCTGTAACATCTTTAGCAGAGTTTGTTGTTCAAAAAATAACACCTAGACATTTGGTAAGGATATCAAACTGAACTTACTTGGTGGTTCTTAGGTGCTAAGAATTCTTTTTCCTAACATGGCTTGGTTTTTGGTTTTTAAGGAACCTGTGAAAAGAGTACTGGCTCTTACAGAAGCTTGCTTAGTTGAACGGGATCCAGCTACTTATAACATTGCAACTTTGAAACCTTTAGGCGAGGTAAGAGGCAAACTTTTTCAGTAGCACCTCAAATAGAAGCTCTAAAAAGTGGTAATAGTAGGAGTTTGATAGTATATGTAGGATGGCCTCAATACATACAGTAGATAGATAATACTGCTTCGTGAATGTGATCCTTATCTCTTATTTTTAGGTATTTGCGATAGTATGTGACTGTGAAAACCCTCAGCTTTTTACCATTGAATTTATCAAAGGACAAATTCGAAAATACTCTTCAACAGAAAGGTAACTGGAGCTCCTGTGGGTTGTAAATTCAAATGGTAGCTGCCCCTGTAGCACTTCTGGTTTCTCAATGTCCATTGTACTGACCCTTGGAAGTGTTAACTCAAAGCCTTGCTATTTTAGTGGTCTGCCCCTTACAAATCAAGATTTACAGGATCTGAATCTCTCCCCTTTACCTTCATCCCAACTTTAATTAAATCTCTCCAGAAGTTTTCTGATGATCATGTAAGCTGTTGGACAGTTAAGAGACAGTATGTTTCTCATAAGGAATGCTGTTCAGTGTATGTTGCACTTGGTTAAAGCAGTCTATCTGAGAGGAGGACAGAAAGCACAATTTAAGTGGTAAGGAAATGTGAAGGTTGTAAACCCTTGAGCTGTCTGCTTGAAATGGTCTTAGTTGATTATATTTAAAACAGCCAACAGAAGAGTCCCTGGGTGCAGCTGTAATGCAGTCTAATCCTGCTAAGTAAGGTTTTGCAGAAAGCACAGGGATGAATGGCTCACAACATGTGTAACTCATTAACAGATAATCTGGAGTTGATCCTTTTAGTGAAAGGCAGCAGCTGGCTCTACTTGGTGTAAGACAGCTCTGTCCTTACAGTGAATAAAGGAACACTTGAAAGTTAGTGACTTCTTCCAGAGGTGTAGTTCTTAGCACCGGTGTTACTAAGAGATTCAAAGTATTGCTGCCTTTCATTCTGTGCTTGATTGGTATTTTTTCCTATTTTTCTTATAACTCTGTTCTTCAGCATCACTCTTCTGATCTAAATTGTGTGTCTTTCTTACAACCCAGAGATTCTCTTCTGGCTAGCTTGTTGGATGGAGTAAGAGCTTCTGGTAACAGAGATGTCTGTGTAAAAATGACCTCCACACATAAAGGACAGCGTTGGGGATTACTCAGTATGCCTGTAGATGAAGAAGTAGAGAGCCTTCATCTGAGGTTTTTGGCTGCTCCTCCAAGTAAGCAAATGCTTATTACATGGCTTTTATAGTGCTCTTTAAAGTATCCAGGTATTTAGTCAAGTGCTGTGCACTTAACTTTTCTTATTTCTTCTTCCAGATGGTAACTTTGCAGATGCCGTGTTCAGGTTCAATGCTAACATTTCCTACAGTGGGGTGCTACATGCAGTTACACAAGATGTAAGAATAAATTCTCTGCCTCTCCTCTTAAGATGATGTTAATGCATAAAGATATTAATAATTGTTATTTCTGAACTAGGGTTTGTTCTCGGAAAACAAGGAAAAACTCATTAACAATGCTATAACAGCATTGCTCTCACAAGAGGGAGATATTGCAGCATCTAATGCAGAGCTTGAAAGCCAATTCCAAGCAGTAAGGCGACTAGTGGCTTCAAAAGCAGGCTTCCTTGCCTTTACTCAGCTTCCAAAGTAAGTAAGAAATCTCTCCAAGGTTGGAAGTAGTAGGTGAAGACAGTTCTTGTTTTGATGTCTTATTTTTAAAACTGAGAATTGAGTTAAGCCTTGCTTCTGAAAAAGACTGGAAGGCTCTGTGCACGATTGCTTCCAGTAGTATGAGGCTGTCATCAAGCTTTAATGTAAATTGAGAATCCTAAATGATCATTAGTATGTAAAACTGATTCTTTGCTAAATACTCCTTGCCTTGAGTCAAATATGGTTTAATGTTTTTCCTAATAGAAAAACTTCTAAAATGTACCTTCACCTGTCCTTGAAGTAGGGAGTTCTTCATTCTTAAAGTATGTTGATGCCATTGCTATCTTCATTTCAATGCAAGACAGAACTTGTTGTTAGGAAATTAACTTGTACAGTAAGTAGAGATTTCTCTTTTCTCTCTAATCTCTGTGATTTTTGCTTTCCTTTCAAAAAGATTTCGAGAACGGTTAGGAGTGAAGGTTGTGAAAGCCCTCAAAAGGAACAATGATGGAGTAACCCATGCCTCTATTGACATGCTTTGTGCTCTTATGTGTGTAAGTATTAAATTGCAGATTCTTTCACTTTGGAATGTGTGAACTTCAGTCTACTGAAAGATGTAAAAATAGGACTGTCCTTCAGCTTGCAGTGTGCTCTAATAGGAAATAACTTGTGGTACAGTGATTTCATTTTGTGTGCTTCTTATGGGCTCAGTGTGGCTTTTGGACTACAACTGTTAAGAACTGAGGGTTGAAATGTGACTGCATAGTGATTTTTATTTTTTTTTTTATAGCCCATGCATGATGACTATGACTTGAGGCAGGAGCAGCTGAACAAAGCTTCTCTTCTTTCTTCAAAGAAGTTTCTAGAAAATCTACTAGAGAAATTCAATTCCCATGTGGTAAGTCAAATTTTGAAAACAGAACTCCTTTTAAGTGCCTTTCTTAATTGCTATGAAAACACTTCTGTCATACTTGGGTATATCTTTGAATGTATTTGTACCTGCAGTTGAAGTACAGAAGATACAGCTATGTATCTATGAAGCTTGTTCTAAGTGGGTTTGGATCTCAACAGGTTAGGATGTAGTTGTCTGTACTGCAGAACTTGTGTGATGTAACAAATATTTGCATATTTAATATGGAAATTGGGTGTTCCCTTTAATGAAAAGGATAGTGTAAACTGGTACATCCTTATGGGATTATAACTAGAAAAGGTAATTGGCAGCATATCACTATATGAGGTCATGAGTGTCAGGTATGCTCCAAGAGCCAGTACTTTACTGGAGTATTACCATACTTGGAGTAATGGCAGATTTTAAACTTCTGGTTTTTGTTTGCAGACTATTTAATGGTATGACAGGGAAGAACACCTTCAGTATCATGACTACTGAATAAAACTTCCATGAGTACTCTTGGACAGGGGAGAAATGCTGTATCTGTATTACATACATGTCTTGCTAATTTCAGGATCATGGGACAGGTGCCCTAGTAATTAGTTCGCTTCTGGACTTCCTGACATTTGCCCTGTGTGCTCCATATAGTGAGACTACTGAGGGGCAGCAGTTTGACATGTTGTTGGAAATGGTGGCATCTAATGGAAGAACACTATTTAAGCTCTTTCAGGTAAGATTTCACATTTATTATTATCAAAGGCCTTAGGTAGTCAGTGAACATGAACTTTTTCTTGTTCTCCTGAAAGACACATTTGTCTACTGTGCAGCTGGTTAATGTGTCAGAACTCTTTCTACCTTGGTGAGTTTAGTCTTGCTTTACCTTCAGATATCAGATTGAGGTGGTTTTTGTATAGTGAATGATATGCCAAATTGTTGAAGAATAGTCTACCTAAGGCTTGCTTCTAGAAACAATTTTGAATACCAGTTAAATGCTAAGCGAGATTCAGCAGATGCACAGATCTTCCTCTCTTTGGAGATTCTGCCGTTCTTTCTTTCATTCTCAGTAAATGAGTTAAAAGTTACAAGACAAGAGTTACGTCCTCTTCAGTAGTAAACCTGTAAAAATTCTAGGATTTTTAATTAATATGTCAGTGCTGTCTGTTTAAAACAGGATGCTCTTCTGCTTCTTAGTTAGTGTCAACTTGTCAGCTTCCTCAGCACTATTCCAGCTTCTCTGGTACGTACTGCTGTTCAGTGCCAAGAACTCCATTTGATAGTTTCATGAGGAATTCTTGTTTAAAGGTATAGGACAGGAACTTTTCCTGGGGCTAGCTTTCACAAACCTGGAAGATTAACTTTTGCCCAGAATTGGAGGTAGAACAACCATATAATGAGTGAAGGAAACTGAATCTCAGATGATCTAATCTTCAAGTTTTGCACTTGGATAATTATTCTGTCATTGTTTTGTTTTAGCACCCTTCCATGGCAATTGTGAAAGGAGCAGGTTTGGTAATGAAGGCAATAATAGAGGTGAGATTTTATCAGTGTTACCTGGGATAACATATTAAATATGGATTGAGTATTTTGGAAGTACAATTGCTTACTATTTATAAGATTGTTATGTTAGCTTCTTTTGGGGGGAAGGTGAGGAACAGAACACCTACTAAATTGTGTTTTGTATAGCAACTTGCTTTATCTTACACTTGGGGGGTTGGAAGGCATGTGGGTTGGGGCTTTAGGTAGTGCCTTGCATGTTTTCATACTGCAGTCAAAGTTTGGCTGTTAATGTTGTCAGAGTCACCAGACCTGTGCATGTTAAAGAGGGTGTCTTAAGGAGAGTCCATGTTTCCTGGGATGCATTACTAGATGGAACGGGACTGGGATTAGCAGGCAGTAGTGTCCCAGAGCAGACTAGTGATGTCAGCCTCTGTTCTTGCTCTTTCTGCTTCAACAAAAGATGATTTGGCTTCATTAGTTTCCATACCACGTGATGTATGGGCCGAGTCCATACTTCTCAAGGGCTGCTCGTGATTGTTGCAGGGTGACCTTGCGAACTGACTCTCGACACTTCCTGTGTTGAAATTCAGGGCTAAAGTTAGTGCCTCATTGTATCGCAATGGCTTATGCATCTGAAATACATCTAGTACTTTCTTGGAATGGAAGTGAATGAACACTTGAAATAGAGGTATTATAAATATGCAGGCTTGCATTGGTACACCTGAAAATGATAGTTAAAAGTTGCTATGCTCTTTATTACAACTTCTGTCATTTGGACCATAGTGGGACAGGTGCTTGTAAAAATGCAGTGAAGGCGGCTTCTTAATTATTCATTGCAACAAGTATGTCTTCAGTGAGTGACAGTCTTATCCTTGTGACTATCTAAACTGAACAGCACCAGTTATTCTTAAATGGTTACTGTTCACCAAAGTCAAGCAACAAGTAATTACATGTGACTGTCATTCTTTGTTTAACCATAATTGCCACTTCCACACTGCAACTGTAACTTGCAAATGTACTGCCAACCTCCTGATCTATGATGGAAGGCATTCATCTTACCCTATTAAGTTATTGTCCTCATAGATATGACAACCAATTATCTGGTCCATGGCTTTACTACAACTTTGATTAGTTGCTGTTGAGAACTTGCACTTAAAGTCCATCATACTATAGCTTTTGGAAATTAGTTGACATAATTTGATGGTCAAGAAGGCCTTGGAATTGTAGACTAAGATAAAAGCAGCTTAACTAAGATTCTTTCTTTAGTAATCATCTTGCCCTGTTTCCAAAGGAAGGAGACAAAGAGATTGCTACCAAAATGCAAGATCTTGCCCTCAGTGAAGGTGCCTTACCTCGTCACTTGCACACTGCTATGTTTACAATAAGCACAGATCAGAGGATGCTTACAAATAGGTATGTCAGTCTCACTTGATATATATTATGTTTAAAAAGTCTAAGTAATGGCTTAGCTAATATTAGAAACATTGGGAGGTCACGGAAGAAAACTTGCAGTTTTTTAGGGGAATATTTTCTTCAGTAGCTGGTGTGTTTGAGTAGAGCAAGCTTCAGCTGAGACTGCAGCCACGTAAAAAAACCTGATTTTTTTTCTTTTTAATAAACCTCTGATTCTTTTTTTTAAATAAACCTCTGATTCTTTTTTTTAAATAAACCTCTGATTCTTTTTTTTAAATAAACCTCTGATTCTTTTTTTTAAAATAAACCTCTGATTCTTTTTTTTAAAATAAACCTCTGATATTTTTTTTAAATAAACCTCTGATTCTTTTTTTCCCCCCCCCCCCCCAAAATGAGATGTAGGTTGGTTACTTATTAAAGGCTCAAGTTTTGGTTTTCAAAAACAAACAAACAAAAACTTGCATTTAGCTTATTTATACAGTTGTATAAATTGTGGTGTGCACACCTCTGCCATCTTGCATGCAGTTAGGGTCACACATCCCATCTGAGAGAGAAGTGTCCTCAAACAAATTATGCTGTGAATTCAGCACTTAGTAGAACTTATGAGCTCTGAGACTGGGCCTGAGAGTATGCTGAGGAGGATGAGTGATAATTCAATTATTTTCACCAAATACAAGATTCTAGGTGTTTTAACTGTACGTCCTTAAGCACTTGGAGTTGCTAAGCAATGTAGTGACAAGTGGATCTTGTAGCCACTGTATGTCATTCAGGAAAAGAGCCACTATGAAACCTTCTGTTGTAATAGTTGTGTTTGGAGCTACTACTTACAATTTGCTTGTAAGGAACGCTTCATTTCAGTGCAGTAGAACCCTAGTGACAAATGTTGGCAGAAGGTGTCAGTTGGCATAGAAAACAGGCTCCCAAAACCACTTTCCTGACCAATAACTGGTATTAAGAGCTTCAAGTAGAGCAGTTAACAGTTCTTGATGGCATCTAGGCTCATAACTTTAACTGTAATTTAAGATTGACTGGATAAATTTACACTTGGTCATTAGATGTTTGACTTCTGCTCTATTGCTCAAGTGTTCTTTTGAGGTCTAGATCAAAAAGCATGTGCTGCTACTGTTCCACTAACTTCACTGGAACTTCTCAAAGGCAACACTTTAAAGCATGCTAAGCATATACTTAAACTGGAACAATGCTTTGTGCTCTTATGCACTCAAGAGCATGAAGCTCTTGCTCATTTTCATTTCACCAGCATGGTAAGGGTGTCAGTTCAGTGGTTTAAAAATCTGTTTGAAATACTAACTTGCAGTTTAATTTCAATGGCTTTTTTCAGGCAGTTAAGTAGACATTTGGTTGGCCTCTGGACAGCTGAGAACAAAACTGCTATGAACTTGTTGAAACGTATTTTGGTGAGTAAAAATGGGATGTAGAGTAGGGAA
>NW_010183684.1:21315-83392 GCF_000695765.1 Mesitornis unicolor
AGCTCGTGGTATTAGAAAGCTTGGGATAGTCTGTATAGTACACATATCCCCTTTCTACTCCACAGGGGAAGTCTAGCCTGGGAGATCAGCAGTCTAGCATCTGCTATTTGAAGGATATTGATGGCTAGTATAAAACATCTCATTCTTCAAAGTATTCCGTTACTTTCCTTGCACTTTTAAAAATGGTATATGACACAATTTAAAAATAACGTGTCTGACTCTTTTTTTCTTTTTCAATTAGAAGGATAAAAATGTGGGAGAATAGTAAACAGTCTCTAATGTTTTGTGCCAGTAAGAAATGAAGGCAACAGTTCTGTCTATGCTTTCATGCATCTTGGTTTGCTTATAATACAGCTAAATATATGTATTAGCTGATACTTTGTGTTATTTTACCCGTACAGCCTCCTGAAAAGTTCTTGCTAAAGTTACTTCAGTAGAACTCATTCAAATAAATGTTGTAAGGAACTCCTAAATCTGGAAAAATATTACCTTCTAAATTCAAAATAGCATCTTGGGTTAGAAGTGGATTCCAGGCAAAATGTAAAGCAGGCAAATGCATTCCTTCATTTTTGGCAGAGCAAACAGTCTTAATCTTGGTCACTATCTTCCGGAAGGCTTAGTCAAATGATGATACTATCTTATCTCTAATGTCACATGCAACATTTGGTTCATATCTCAGGGTATGGATGAGTTACAGTGTTACAGTATTCACTCCCCTCATGATTGCTGTGGGATCAACTCTTCTTCCTGCAGTCCTTAGCTTCATTAAGTGGCCCTTTAAGAAATGGGATATAGGCAAGAACTCTGCTGTACCAAAGCTAATTGTTTTTGTTGAGCATGGTGGCATTTCACTAATAAAAAGCAAAAAGCTGTGGTAGCTTCACATACTTGCTTTAGAGTAAATATAAATTTTGTTTTGAAATATCTTAATTTAAAGAAATGATCTTGCTACCTAATGTGATGGTTTCTGTTCCATTAACCACGTGAGTGTTTACACTGGCTTTAAATGCTTTTAGCCACCAGGTTTGCTGGCATACCTTGACAGTGCTGATCCTGTTCCTGAAAAAGATGCTGATAGGATGCATGTTAGAGACAACTTAAAAATTGCAACTGTAAGTAAATGTAGATGTCCTACCTCTTCCTTTATAGAGATGTACAGTCTTAGTGGCTTTTCTAATACAGACACTTGACTGTTGCATTAACCTACATCAAACATGTTGATAGACCTGCAGCTGAAAATAACTAATAGTATTTATTCCGCAGGATCAGTATGGCAAGTTTAATAAAGTGCCAGAGTGGCAGAGACTGGCTGGAAAAGCTGCGAAGGAAGTTGAAAAATTTGCCAAAGAAAAGATGGATCTGGTCTTGATGCACTGGAGAGACAGAATGGGCATAGCTCAAAAAGAGGTAAAAGCGTTTGAAACTCTTTGTTACAGCAACTTGACTGAGTGTAGAGAGGAACACCTACAACCCCATGAAATCAGAGGGGAGTTTGAGTAATAGGAATGTGACAAACTTCATAGTTCTGCTCTCTTTTAGCAAACTCTCTGCCTCTTACTGCTCTTCATCTTCAGTTAGAAATGGATGCCAGGGAGAATGTAAAGCAGGCAAATGGATTCATTCAGCATATGTATTAAGCTTTAGCTTATTCTTGCTTTAGCCAAACTTCTCAAACTGGACTGCAGCTTATATGCATTTCTTCCAAGACAGTTACACAGGAGAAAGGGAGATTCCTTGAAATGTGGCAGAATCAGTTTTTGAACTGCATTTGGAAAAAAGTATGAATATTCTTTGCATGCAAGCTACCACTAGCTTGGATGGGATGTGTTACCACATCCAACGTATTTGCCAGACCTGGCACCATCAGACTACCATTTGTTTCGTTCTTTACAAAACGCCTTGAATGGTAAAACCTTCACTGCTCATAAGGATAGCGAATTGTTCTTGGAACTGTTTTTTGCCAGGAAAGATAAGAATGTTTTTTGAGCATGGAATCATGAAGTTGCCTGAAAAGATGACAAAAGGTAATTGAACAAAATGGACACTATATTGTTCTTTTTTTGTTTCCTATGAAAAAATAACCTTTCATCTACCCAGAAAAAACACACAATTACTTTTTGGGCAACCCAATACTATACATAAAACCATGGTTAAGACTGAAGTGGTAAGTGACTGTTTAGATCTGATATTACAAGAAAATAGCTCAAGCACTGCTTGTTCTTACAGTTCGTGGTGGTCTTATTTAATTTCATTGTCATGTTCTCTATGATAAACTCTTTGAATTATGAGGCACTTTCCGTAATTTTCTTTAGTCTTCTAAGCTTCTTTCTGGAAATGAAACAAACTATTACATACGCAAGGAAGGATGAAAAGAGCAATGCAGTGCAGGGTATTGAAAATGCCTATCTTTGTACTTGATCTGATGAAACAATAATCTTGAATTTACGAAAACCTTAATGTGGTGAAATCCAGCTCAGGTTTGATGTAGACTGGTGCAGAATTTTGACAGGTGGTACTTCTGGAATAATGGTGAAGTAGGTACAAAATAGAGTATTAATGGAGAAATGTGGAAAACAGTGCTGGAAGGGAAAATTGCACTTCAAACATGTCTAGATTCTGAGTTTAAACAATCATTTTTTTTTTATCTGGAGTTCTGAGCTGTTTAATTTCACAGTAATGTATTGCAAGTGTAGCTTGGAAAAGGTAGTAGCAAGTTTGCTATTACCACTTTAAATTACTTCAGTGGCTGTGGCTTGTTAAATGTACATCTTCTTTTTCTTTCAACTTTCCATCACAATCAGGACAGAAACAATCTGGTGAGTCTGTGTATCTCTACCACTTGAGTGGATTATGTTGCTCAAACATTTGCTTGCATGTGGTACCCCATATAGAGTATAACATGGATTTCATGCTTGGTCAAACTAGGGGACCTTTCAGTTGCCAAGTCAGCTTTGTGACTTAGTTCTGTGACTTGCTCTAGTTATTGCCTTTCAAGAGCAAAGGGTTCTTGTTGTAGGTTTTTCCCTTCATCAGCTTGGAGCTGATGAGTGCTTATGGTGATGGGAACTAAGCTTTTCTCAGGCATAACTTGCTTATAAATGAATGACTTGTTAAACAGCTGAAAGTTTCTCTGGCATGATTTAACTTGGTGTAAATAACACTTGTGAAAGTCTGTTGCTGCTACTTGCTAGAAAAGGAGACCTTATTAATGAGGCTTAACTTAGTGTGGCTTTTGAAGGAGTAAAAAACCCAGCATTTTATTTTAAAATGAGAAAATGAGGAGTATCTGTTTCTACTAATTTCTTAAATTTGGCTCTCTTACAGAACATTATTCAAAAGCCAGTGATATTAAGGAAACGACGCCAAAGAATAAAAATAGAAGCAAACTGGGATCTCTTCTATTACAGGTAAAATATGAAAATTTATGTCGTGCTCTCAGATAGAAGTTATTACCTGGTTGGATATTTTTGTTTTGTATCTTCTTGGTTGATGTGGCTTGATTTCAGTTTCTGCCTGCCTTGAACCAGTGCGAGTGCTTTGTAACAGGAACTTAAGAAAAATGAAATCATAAGGTATATGTAAGGAATTAGCTTGTGTTTAGGAAAGGGGGGGAATTTGGAAAGCTGCTCAAATATTATCAAAGTATATCCTTTTTTCTCTCGAGTTCAAAGGAAGAGTGAATAACAAACTGCAGGTGCAGATCTGCATGATACTGAAAAATAAGTAAAGTAGCACTGAAAATCACTGTAGTGTGTTGGTGCATCAACCTATAAGCTACTAAGATGTTTTAACTTGAGTAGGAATAAGAATGAGCTTAAGGCAGGCAAAGAGAAAACACATGGATACTGGATTTCAAATGGCATTACAGTTCCTAAGTGCAACTTACTTGCCTGTGAGTTCCTAAAACTCAAAGTTTACAAGGGAAGAACTTCCATCTGAAAAAATATATTACCATTTTACTTTGGCTAGGGAAGTCCTGTTAAATGGAGTAACAAGGCTTGACTGTTCAACAAACTATGAAAACAAGCCTGGGGAAATTCCATAAACTTAACTGTTTGATTCAGTGCTTTATGTTTCTAAAGGACAAATATAGCCTGTTCTGCACAAGTGTTGCATGAAAGATTCGCATGCTTCTAAACTTTGAGTTTGCCATTTGAGTCTTGTCTGCCTTTCAGATAATGTCTTGAGGGGTTTAAACTACGTAACTTCTTTCTTAGATTTCTTCAGGACCACGCTAGATCAAACTTGATTTGGAACTTCAAAACACGGGAAGAACTGAGAGATACTCTTGAGTCTGAGATGAGAGCATTTAATATTGACAGAGAACTTGGTAGTGCTAATATTATCTCATGGAACCATCAGGAGTTTGAGGTAAATGACCCACTCTAGGAGAAACTGCGTGTGTAAAAAATAGATTTACTTAAAATGTCACTTTTCTGTCTCTGAGTGAATCTTGTTTGACAATCCTGACTGCAAGCTAGAATTTTCCTGGGGTTATGGAATAAACTGCTAAGGCTTGAGGCTGTGAAGAGGTACTATTTTCCAGTGTCTTCAGTCTGAGAAATTATACTGTAGAGGTGAAGCATTGATCAGGACCCTTGATGTATTCTTACATTAAGAAGAAAAGAGTTGGCGTTACATTGTTGTCAAGTCATACTTGCTCTTGAATGTGCTTCATCAGGCTTGTTTTGGGTAGTCACTTTCTGGTAGGAAGTTTGTTGTCTTTATTTCCATCATGTCTCAGTGATCCTAAGGCTACCAAACACTGGGTTGACATGACTATAGGTTATGTGGCTAAAAATATTCCGCTCTGTAAATTGCGGATTGAGGATACTGTTTTCATATTTTAGGAACAGTAATACCTAAAAACAAAATAGCCTTTCAGGCTTCTGCAGAGCCATTGGTATGGTCCTAATTGGCTTTCTCAAAACAACTTGCAAGATGTTTTCAAGTTATGTGCTAATAAACACTTCCTGTAATCTCTAGTATTGTTATGGTTCCACTTGGTTTTTTGTGTAATGCTAAAGCAAAACAAGGCTGCCCTTAAATTCTATACTCTTAGATATTCCCAATGATATCTTTGTCACAGTACAGCTTTCTAGTTGAAATTTGAGCAGAGGCGTACTAAAACAAGAGGGAACTGCTGCTTTTGAGGAATTCGCAACTGACTACTCTGGCAAATTAGAAAGAATTGCGAGACATCAGGCTAATGCTATAGGAGAAAACTATTTTTGTATGCAACGTATCCCTATCAAAGTTACAGATTACTTCTTATCTTGATGCAGTAAATAGTTAAGTTTGCATTTGGATTGGTATTTTTTGCACTGGCATTTAGTTTTTTGAAGTTCCCTTTAGGTATGGGTCTGGCACAGGACTTCTGGGTGCTACAGTGTCTGCTATCTCAACTCTTATCTCTGTTTTAGAGATGCTAACTGGGACAGAATAAAAAGTGCAGATTTGAGACTTAGTAATGCAGGCTTCCCACCTGCACTTTGCGCTTCTATGTGGCTTGCGCTACCAGAATGTTACCACTAGTATTCTTGCAGTTATGGCCCAGGATACTTTGGGACTGGCTTGAGGGGGCTTCTGTAACATAATCTTTGAACAGCTGCTATCTTGAAGATCTACTTATTAATACTTTAAATGATTACTTTATCAGGCTCTGCTATATGTATTTGAACTAACTACTTAGTGATAACAAAGGCTTCTCTGTCAGTGGTGTAACCTGCCGCTTTACCAAGGGGAATGGTGGCTTAAGATTGCTCTGGAAGTGTGTTAGTGGGATGTCTTTGTACCACATGCTGTGGACAAATCTGGAGAAAAACTTTGTAGCCTCACAATAGTGGTCTGCAAACTATAGATAAGAAAAAACACTGTGGAGAGCAGCTTTTTTGTGGTATGTTAGAGGTACCTCTAAATGAGGTGCTTGCCAAATGCTTAAAACCACTGAGCATTGAGGCATATGGTTAAACTTAATGTAGTTGCTCTGAAGTTAATGATGGCTCTTATTGTGCAATTTCCCTTCAGCTCCTAGGTGTGTATACTGATGCCTCTAGGCTTTTATTACCCAGGATAATAACAAGTATAAGTAGTAATTAAGTCATGCTTGTGTTTTATACTTGTAGTAACATTGAGTGAAATACCTTGCAATGGAGTAACTACTTATTAAAGTCTGACTCACTGAATACATCATGTATTATCCAAGTGTAGTCAATAAAACCAGCTGGTATCTGAAACAAGTTACTTACAGGCTGGAAGTCGGGATTTCAGTAAGATGAGAAACTTCATTAGTTCTGAGGAGCAACCATATCTTATGGCATATATGTTGTAGATGTGTATTTAACAGTAAACTTGCAGGTTTCAATCTTCCTCAGACTGTAGGAGGGGCTGCTAATATTGTTGAGTTTATGGATACAAGCAAGTACAGTATTGTTATGCAAGAAAAACTTTAATAAAGGAGAATTAATATTTATTGTTAAGCAACTTGTTCTATTACAGGTAAAATATGAGTGCCTTTCTGAAGAAATAAAAATAGGAGATTATTACTTAAGATTGCTCCTGGAAGAAGATGAAACTGAAGAGAGCGGAGCAATCAAAAAATCGTGAGACATCCTTAAAATCTTATCTCATTCCCAAGGTCTCTGTTTTCTTCACTAAAATCTGATCTCTTTCTTTAGATATGAGTTCTTCAATGAACTCTACCATCGCTTCTTGCTTACCCCGAAAGTGAATATGAAATGCTTATGTCTGCAAGCATTGGCCATTGTTTATGGAAGATGTCATGAAGAAATAGGACCGTTTTCTGATACGAAGTACATTGTTGGGATGTTAGAAAGGGTAAGAATTTAAAATTACTTGATGTAGTAGTTAACATACAGCTTGTCCAACATACGTTCAGATCCTTCAAGTTGCTGTGAAACCCAAGGTTTGGGTTTACAGAACATGATGCTGCAGCACAAATACTTTTTTTTTCCTATGCTGTCACCAAATGTTCCTAGTATTTCCCATTGATTCCGTTGAAGTTTCACTAAAAAAGCCTGCTGATCATTAAAGGTATTTCAAAATAGTTTCTTTATATGTGCATTTTGTTGGCTTTAACAGGTTTTTGGGCTGTACAGAAATAGTGTGAAGTAACTTTGTGTAATATTAAATCTTGTGCTTGCTTTTGAGAAATGCAAGCATAGAGTTTTATGCAAGAAGGGTACTTCCTCAAACTTTTAGGGTAGTAGACTTAGCAGAAAAGTGGGTTAGAGTATCAGACCCAGAGCAGCAAAGGGGATGGAAGGCAAAAAAAGCTTTCCTTCTCAGTGGCAGAAAGCTACTTTATTAGCTGTGCATGGACACTTAATAGTCAGGAGTCTTATCTTGGGCATATAAAAAGTAAATGGGTCTTTGCAGGTGCAACTGTATTGACTTCTGAAGGAAGCTTCTAATATGTGCCATCAGATACTAATTTGCTCTCTTCTGTTGAAACAGTGCACTGATAGGCTTGAGCGGGACAGATTGATACTGTTTCTTAACAAGCTGATCCTTAACAAGGTAAAGTGGATATGTACACTTCATTGGTCTTTCAGCGGTATGAAATGGTCTGAAATAGTCTTTCAAGGGTAACTTGTGCAAAAATCCAAGTCTCAAGGAAGTCTTAAAACAATGTTTGATGCAACTTTCTGGGATGTGGTAGTTGTTGTTTCCTGGTGAGAAAGCTGAAGGAAATGTGTACATAATTATGACTAGATCATTCTAGTCACTTAAAAAGTGACTTATAGTCAGAGAAGGATTTGACATTTCTCATGGTCACTTCTTACTTGAATAAAACTGTTCAGTATGTGTAACAACTCTCATCTAGAAAATACTTGTGTTAACTCAGTTCATCCCTTAACAGAAAAATGTGAAGGATCTTATGGATTCAAATGGCATTAGAATCCTTGTAGATCTGCTTACTCTGGCACATCTTCACACAAGCAGAGCTACAGTTCCTCTGCAGGTATGTGGCCTTTGTTTCTTACTACTCATGTTGCTTTGCTAAAAGGACAATTCTTAATTTAAAAAAAAAATAATTTAAAAAAACCAATGTCCCACATATCCTGTAGAAATGTGATACCTGCACTGAAGCTAAAGTTGTTCTTATAAACATCAACTTCTAGAGCAATGTGATAGAGGCGGCACCTGATATGAAGAGGGAGAGTGAGAAAGAATGGTACTTTGGCAATGCTGACAAAGAAAGGAGCGGTCCTTACAGCTTTCAAGAGGTACCTGTCAGCTTCAAACTTGACAAATTTATTTCCATCCTGGTGACTGGGTGTGTTTCAAACAGTGAGAGGGAAAACTGTAAACAATGCTAAACGGTATTCTCAAAGTCAGCCTTTAAATAAGGATTAAAGCTAGATAAGACTTCTTGTTGTGCTAGGAACCACAGCCTTTTTGGTAAGGCTGCCTGCTCCTTCATGCCCCAATTCTGCTGCGATTAATCTGTCAACTTTTACTTTACATTTCCTGACAGTTATAAATTTGCTGGAATTCCATGCAACTCTAGTAGTCTGCCATACAGCAGTTAAAAGCTTGTTTTGAGTGTGAATGTTTAGGAGCAAAGGTAGCTCTAAATGCTGAATCAGCTAAATTAATCTCTAATCTTGCAATAGATGCAGGAACTATGGAACAGTGGAAAGCTGACTTCAAAAACGCGTTGCTGGGCTCAAGGTATGGATGGCTGGAGACCGTTACAGGTCATCCCTCAGCTGAAGTGGTGCTTGCTTGCCAGCGGCCAGCCTGTGCTGAATGAGACTGACCTTGCCACACTTGTACTCAACATGCTTATCATGATGTGTGGATACTTTCCCAGCAGGTAAACACTGATTTTCAGCAGAAATTGTTAATTTTCTCTGGCAGACACATAAATTCATAAATTCTGTTGTAAAGCTTTTCTTAGAAACCAACTAGTACATTAATGAACTGTAAAGACCCTTTTGCATGGTAGTAATTAATTCTTCAGGCAAATAGTTTGTAAATGAAACAATACTAATATTGTGAAAGGGGACTGCAAGAATGAATGTGCAAGCTATGTGTGCTTCTAATGCACAGCAGCATAGTCTTACTCTTGCAGGCCAGCTTTTGTTTAACTTAAAAACAAAGCTGCTCTAATGCATGACATTAAACCATACTTGTCAAGTCTAACAACAAACTTTGAAGTTAACAAAAGAAATAATAACACTGAATAAGATCTCGGTAGCCTGAAACTTATGGCTTAATAAGATTATTAATTCTTAAAAGAGAAAAGTGCTTACTGCTGTGCCACTTCATTTTTTATTTTTATTTTTTAATTTTTTTTAGGGATCAAGATAATGCTATTATAAGACCTCTGCCTAGAGTGAAAAGGCTGTTGTCAGATAGTACTTGCCTTCCCCATATCACTCAGGTAAACAACTCTGTAAAGAATGTACCTAAATGAGTAAAAGTTTGACTTACTGTGCTGTCTTCCTCGTGAATACTTTAAATGGGACAAACACGTCAAATGACATCCATAAAATCCTGCAAATCTCTGGACAAGCAGTTGCTTATTTCACTAGATGTTGTCACAAATTTAATGTTGTTTCAACCAATGTCTCATAAATATTTCCATCCTCGGAGATACTGAAAAACCATCTGGACATGGCAACCAGTGCTATGTCGCCCTGCTTTTGAGCATAGGGGTTTGACAACATGACCTCCAGAGGTCCTGTCCAACTTTAAACATTTTGTGACTCGAACTTGTTACTTTGGGGCTGAAATACTCCTTAACTAGAATTCTTGTCAGTTTACTGGCTTGTCCCAGTACTGAATTAGTTAAAGCTTCAATTTTTTGGCTAGGTAACTTGTATTACTTAAGCAGTTCATCTAAATGCTTGTGTTTTGATTTCAGCTGTTACTGACTTTTGATCCTATCCTTGTGGAAAAAGTTGCTATATTGCTGTTCCATGTCATGCAAGATAACCCTCAGTTACCTCGTTTTTATCTGAGTGGAGTGTTCTTCTTTATCATGATGTACACAGGTTCCAATGTACTTCCAATTGCAAGGTAAGGAAAAAGAATAGCTAAAAATACTTCTTGATCAGTCATGCTCAGAAGGACTTCTGCTCTAAATCTCCAGGGAGTGTGGCTTGCTAGAACCAACATGAGATTGCAAGCAAACATGGTCTAAAAGAATTGCTTCCACATGGTCTAGTCAGTCACTAAAAAAGTGATTTGCTTACAGCTCTGCCAGGCAGGGAACGAGAGCACGTCTGATCATATAGTTGTAGCAGTATAACTAGGCATGGCTTATTGTAGAAGATCACTACAGGCACTGAAGTGTAGTAATACAGGCTACTGATATGCTGTTGTAGTTTTTGATAGTAAGCAGCTATCAAAAGTGGTGGAAAAATCCAATAGCCTGTTTTAGTATTGAAGCCTAAAACAGTTAAATCAGTCTGTACTGCGTGAAACAGATGAACTACACATGCAGGTGGCTATTGCAGTTCATTCCAGTACTCTTCCTCTAAATTCAGTAGTTCATAAAAAGCTATTGTTCAATTCCAGTTAAGTCTCTTCAATATTAAAATGCATTGAGAAATGATTGCATGTTTACCCAATGACTCAAGTGTAACAGGACTGTCAGTAGTTAGTGTAAGGTCATCTTGTTTTCATCCCTGCAATGATGATCTAATGGTGCAGGGAAAGGTGGTCTGTGTCTTTGTCAGCTTTATTGCTTTTTTGTGTGGAGAAAACAAGCTTTCAAGAACAAGACTTGCAAATTGAAATGTTGAATATAAGGCAACATTTGTAGTGTGGGAGTGCTTAAGCTGGTGGAGTTCCCGAGGATTTGATTAATTTTGTTTAGAGATGCATCCAATTGTTGCCATTACTTTTATCTCAAAGTAAATGTATGAGACTTGCCAGCTGGACTATGTTGGTCTGCTTATCTTTTAAGGGTGCCTTAACTGTCAGTTAAACAGCAAATAACTGTGGTTTCTTTTCTAGGTTTTTGAAATATACACATACAAAACAAGCTTTCAAGTCTGAAGAAGTGAGTAGACTGCAAAAGTAACGACCTGTTTCTAAATAGTTTTGCAGGCCACCTGTTGTTCTAACAATACGTGATGCTTGTCCTTTTTTTAAATTCTAACTTAGAATTATAAGGGAAAAGGAGGAGGGTTTTTTTCATCTGAAGTTGGTTAGCAAGACAGAATTCAGATTACCTTTGAGATGACAATGTGATCTCTTCCGTAGACAAAAGGCCAAGATATAGTTCAAAGAAGTATACTTGGACACATTCTTCCCGAAGCAATGGTGTGTTATTTAGAAAACTATGAACCAGAAAAATTTTCTGAGATATTCCTTGGAGAATTTGACACTCCGGAAGCAATTTGGAGCAATGAAATGAGGTAACTGTTTTCTGTCAGAGGGACAAATAAAACTGAACTGCATCTCATGCAGAAGAGGTCTTGTCTTTACTGTTTCTAAAGAATGCTGAAAATATTGGGGTTCTGTGGTTTCATGACTTCCTTCTGTTTGTCTTCTGCAAAGGCGGTGTCCTGCATTGCCCTCTGTTTCCATCAAAAACAACGGAGCAAGGGGGAGCAGAATTGGCAGTGGGAGGGGGAATATTTCCCTGAACATCTGACAACATGCTTTACATTTGCCTCTATTATACTTGATTAAATTCATTTCATGAGTGGAGACTTTACAAAGCAGTCCACATAAATAGTTCTTACTGTATTCATTTATTACTAGCACCTATCTAGAAGGTGTACCTCTAATATTACAATACATTTCTAAGGTCTCTGTAACAGAGGTGTTGAGGGAGGGCAAAATGTTATTTTACATTGTTTTTAATAAGCAAATTTTCATGGCATTGTAATAGATTTATAGCACAATAGGACTGAATGCTGTTCTGAATCCCTTCTGATATGTGGGAAACTACTAAGGAAAATATTTTCAGAAGAAATTACTGAACACACTTGTACAATTACTGAGGGGTGAGGACTGCTTGGCAAGTGTTAAACCAAACTTTGTACCTTTTAGGCGCCTTATGATAGAGAAGATTGCTGCTCATCTTGCTGACTTCACTCCTCGTCTTCAAAGCAATACAAGAGCACTCTACCAATACTGTCCTATCCCAGTTATCAACTATCCACAACTGGAAAATGAGCTCTTCTGTAATATTTATTACCTCAAGCATCTTTGTGATACACTCAGATTTCCAGACTGGCCAATTAAAGATCCAGTAAGTAAGAAGTATTTTAGGATTCATTTAGTTCTTGACCTTTTGGAGTCCCAAAAGTGGGATTTGTAATTAAAAAAGGAAATCAAATGCCAGGTTTGTTGCAAATAACCGATTGATCCTGACTTTAAGTTCATAAGCAAATATATTAAAACACTTTTATCGTGAAGCAGAATAGTATTCATGCCATATAGTAACATGTTAAGTATATCCTTGTAGTGACTACTAAAAAAAGCATCCAGGAAACTTCGATGTGCTTCAGTGAACCTTAGTGATAGTGTTTCAATGAACCTTAAGTGATTGAGTGGGGGAGGAGAATAATCACTTTTGGGGTTCTTACTTGTCCATGCTGGACAAAAAACTGAGCTAACTTGGTATTAGTACATTAACTGAATTGATGGGATCCTTTTGGTACAAATCTATTGGTCTAGATCTATCTAAGCAGGTTTATTTACTCATGCAGCTTTGTTACAGTGTTTATGGTATTGAGATGTGAACTGCGTATCACTTAAGTGATTCTCCTTCTTCCAATGTGACTCTCAGATGGATATCTTAAGGTGCTCTTATCTTGATTAAAATGTAGCACTGCAGTGAAGCAAAGTCTTAATGGCTTCCTGACTGGATGGGAACCAAAATTACTAAAGGTAAAAGGATTAGGTCTTGGAACTTAGGGTGACAGATGATAAGGATTCATTAATAAAGCAGCACTTTGTTTAAAAAGATTGTGTACTGGTGTCAGCATAAATGAAACTCTGATAAATTGTAACTATTTAGGTTAAACTGTTGAAAGATACACTAGAAGCTTGGAAGAAGGAGGTAGAAAAGAAGCCACCTACCATGTCAATAGATGATGCTTATGAAGTCCTTAACCTTCCTAAAGGACAAGGCCAGTAAGTTGTTTTTAGTATTTAGTTTTATAACTATTCTTTGAGAGAATAATTGTAAAGTCTTCAGATTAACTGTAACTGGGGAAAATGCTTTGAGCTCTGTGTCAAAGCATTCACTAGTCTGTTTTTTAGACTTAACTATATTGAGCAACGAATATGACAGAACTTGAATATGTTAGAAGTGGAACTTGGTTTCTCTAATCATCCTTCTTTCCCCTGCCAAATATTGTCCTTTTTCTTGGTGATAACATCCTTAAGATTTTTTACCTCCTACCTTGCTGCTGGTTTCTGACTTCAGGCCTCTAGAAGAGAACTGGCAGTGCTTTGTATTTATCGTTCAAGAACGGTGCACTTACTACAAATAATGAACTACTAACTTTTACCACTTACAGCTCATTTAGATTCTTTATTTAGAAGATTCAGGGACTTTGGGAACCTTCTGGTTAGTATATTCAGTAGAAGATGTACAAAAATACTTCGTTTCTAAAATTTCTTTGTATTATATGGTCATATGATTACTCCCATTCAGTGTCAGGTGATAAACCAGGATTTTGAAATTGAAATATGAGAGCTTTGTAGTTTTCACTTACTTGTAGTTACTGTTAGTGCTGTTGTCAGAATCCAGGCTTGGTTTTTTTATGTTAATGTAATGGGACGTGCTTTCTTGTAGGCATGATGAAAGCAAGATCAGAAAAGCTTATTTCAGGCTGGCACAAAAATATCACCCAGACAAGAATCCAGAAGGCAGGGTATGTACAACACAAAATTACAGTGTTAACTGAGGACAAATTCAGCTGTTGTGTATAAAGAATTCTGCAATGCTCACTTAAATTTTCTTCCTCCCTCTTTAAAGCTGTGCCCTAGATGAATACTAGAATACAGATTACTACTACAGATGAGTAATTTAACTGTCAATCAACTAGGATTTCTACAGTAAACTGATGTAATAGGGTCAGGCTTGCATCTTGGAATGCGTCTGGTTTAAAGAGTTGCACAGGGCCTAAATAAGTAAATTGTTCTCTTTCAAAGACCAGACTGCATTCTCTGCCCATTCTTTCAATCAATTAAACTGTACTTAGTACTTTTGTCATAGTGGAATTGACTTCATTTCAGTCTCTTGCCTATGGCAGGGTTTGGGAGACAAAGGAAAACTGATCTGTGAACCTATTCTTAAGGTTATTCAGAGCATTTTCTGAAGTGTAATAAGGCAACAAAACTAGCATTGTGGCTAATAACTTGGAATGCTTTGATTTACCTGCATCTAAACTGATGCTGAAGACTTGTAGTAATTTAGGAGGTTCTTAAGAGTTGCTAAGACTGTTCTTTACTTGCAGGATATGTTTGAAAAAGTTAATAAAGCATATGAGTTTCTGTGCACAAAGTCTGCCAAGGTAATAGATGGGCCAGATCCAGAAAACATCATTTTGATCTTGAAAACTCAAAGCATCCTCTTCAACAGGCATAGGGAAGGTAAGCGTGTTGTCTCAGAATAATGTTTTATATTTATTCCTTCAGTGGCCATTACAGACAGTTTTAATCTCCTCTGCTCCTGAGTCTGTGTTCTGTTTATCTTGTTTCTGGCTTGCCACAGCATTACGTAGCTAACGTAAAGGGCTTTAAAATAGGAGTTTTTCTTCCATGAAATAAATTAATCTGCAATAAAACCTAATTCATAAAAGCATTAATGGCTTTTTGAAATTCTCTGCATCAATACTAATCAGTTTGAATCTTTCTTCAAATATAACTTAAACTTATAATTCTGTCTATGCAGAAAAATCCTCACTAGTAATCAGTCACCTAGATGGCAGATTCTGGGTATAAAGGAGATTACACTCATGTGGCTATTAAAAATGAGACAATCTCACAGAAATTCTGGCTTATGTTAGCCCTCTGGTGAGCGTGCTGCAGCACTGCCTCTTTCACAGCCCAACTGGGAGAGAGGGATAGCTAGAGTACCTTGACCTATGGCTATAGCTACAGTCCCTGGCTGGCTGCTGGTATGTCTTAAGCCTTGCAGAGTCAACAGTGTTTTGCTATGTAAGTGTTACATTATTATGGTAAACTAAGAACCTTGTACACAATCATAGCTCTGTGGGTTGTGTGGAGGCAGTGACAACAGTAGTGTAGACTTACATAGGATGGTTCACTATTGGGTCCATATTGCAAGATTAAATTGTCCTTTAGCACTGCTGAGCCCTAAAGGAATGAAAAATACAATGATTTAAAACATACAGTTGCCTTGTCAAACTGGAAGAGATTCTTACAGCCTTATTGTTAGACAATCCTGGCCTAAGACAGACAGAGCTACACTTCTGTTTCTCTGGAGACAGACAAGCGTCATTTGGAAGGTGCTGAACTGGAGATAAGTCTCCCTAATCTTAAATGAGTTCTTTCCAGGAAGCTCTGTCAAGCTTCTAGCATGAACAGTCTTACATGACAAGGAGTCAGATTGTGTGGACTGCTCAGTCTTGCTGCAGTTT
Organism: Mesitornis unicolor; assembly: GCF_000695765.1. Lineage (NCBI taxonomy): Eukaryota > Metazoa > Chordata > Aves > Mesitornithiformes > Mesitornithidae > Mesitornis > Mesitornis unicolor. Next base: position 36,918 of record NW_010183684.1, read on the forward strand.
TCCCAGGTGTTGGCTTTGACTCTTACTCCTTATATATCTGACATATCTTCCACTGATAATTACGCATTTAAATTGCTTAGGCTCTGTGTATATGTAAACTTTGACTTTTTTCTCTTTCAGAGTTGAAGCCTTACAAGTATGCAGGCTATCCTATGCTGATAAAGACTATTACGATTGAAACGTCAGATGACCTTTTGTTTTCCAAAGAATCTCCTCTGCTGCCCGCTGCTACAGAACTTGCTTTCCATACTGTCAATTGTTCAGCATTAAATGCAGAAGAACTGAGAAGAGAAAGTGGAATTGAGGTAAATGGAAAGAAACTCACTGAAATGAATTTTTTTAGTTTATCTTTTCCACAGATTAAAACTCCTAGGGTCCTCAATGCATAGGACAGCAGATGCAATTGAGAAGCGCTTTTGGTCTTGTGACGCTTGTCCATTCTTTTCTGAATGCAGTAGGAGAAGCCTCTTGCAGAGTATACCCCTTTCTGTACCTGGGCTTCTCTGTTTGGACAGTGGATAAGCAAGCTACATATGATGTCTCTCTACTTCTTTACATAACTCAATTAAAATGTTCTGCATTCTGTATATGAAGGAATAGATAAACGTGAACCAGTCACTTGCGCAACAAGCCCTTCTGCTCACGTTAGCTTGCATGTGAGAATGCTATCAATTCTAAAGCACCAAATGCTAGTACCAGCATTTGCAAGGAATTTTTCCTCTACAAACCATTTGAGCAAGCTGCAGAATCTGTCAGATGTTTGCCTTCAGTCATAAAACATCAGCCAATAAACCCATTTTTAATTTCTACCAGCTTTCATCAAACTGAATTTATGCATCATTCAATCCTCACAGGTATTGCAAGAAGCATTTAATCGTTGTGTAGCAGTCTTGACTCATTCTAGCAAACCAGATGATATGTCTGTACAGGTGAGTTGCAACAACTTCAATTATATCAGCTCCTCAGAAGACTATAATGTGATATAGTCAGAAGACTACAATATGATAATGTGATGATTTTTATTATATTATGTATATATTATATGTTAGTGTGTATACATAATATAAAATATTGATATAGTATTATATGTATTAAAAAAACAGGATTGTAAGCATGTATTTGCCCTCCTGCTTTTTACAATACTGGTTTTTGTAGGTATGTGGATATATTAGTAAGTGTTACAGTGTAGCAGCTCAGTTTGAGGAATGCAGAGAGAAGATTACAGAAATGCCTGACATCATTAAGGACCTCTGTAGACTGCTGTATTATGGCAAGGTAAGAGCTCCCTTCCTTTGTCTAAATGGGTATTTAACTGTTAAACATTTAGGGAATGTTCTGTTTTTAAGGGAGATAAGAGAATTGCTGAGTCTGATTAAACCTGTTTCTAAGATCTCAGCTAATCATTGTGGGATACAGAGCTTGAGTGCCTTTTTTTCAACACGTATTTGAATCCATTTAGTGGACTTAAAATGCAATCACTATGAAGATTCAGCTGCTTTTGCCTTTTAACCGAGTTACTGTAGTATATCAGCAGATAAAGGCACTAGAGCTAGATCTTATGTTAAGCAGATAAAATCCTAAATCAGCATAAATTCTAAAGAGCTAAATGGCAACAAAATTTCTTGAATACTGTTCCCAGAGTTTATCTCGGACAAAATTCAGCACTTATATAATGAATTAAGAAAGGAAAACTTGTCTTGAACTTTTCATATGAGGTATGTGAAAACAGAAGACTATAAAACCAGATTACAGTAATTGACTATAGGTGCTTATCTGTTCTTTAGTTCCAGCAGAACATGTGAATTGCCATAAAAAGCTCACCTGGGAATCTCTGCCACCTTCTTGAATTCTTTTTCTACCAGTTTATCAATGCTCCTTTCTAATCATATGAAACAGCTGTTCAAGTGCCCTTCCTTTGAAGGATGCCGATTAATTAGCCATATTTCTTAGCTACCAGATACTTAACTTCAACTGCAGATGTTGTTCTGTCTACTTCAGTTGTAATCTCTCAGCTGCTTAGATAGAATTAGCAAGTTGTGGCTTTAAGCCCTTGTTTGGTAAGGAAGCCTGTTGGCTTTCTTTGGGCACAAGTACTAAGGCAAACATTTTTCTCCTCACTCAGAACATACCACGAGTGGCTGCTTTGGGAGTGGAGTGTGTTAGCTCCTTCGCCTTGGATTACTGGCTACAAACGCACTTGTTCCAAGCTGGAGTTCTCTGGTACTTACTGGGTTACCTCTTCAACTATGACTATACGCTGGAAGAGAGCGGTATTCAGAAGAGTGAAGATTCAAATCACCAGGTAATGTTAACATAAGGCGCATGCTTTCAGACACCAATGATTGTTGCTTGCCATCTCTTATTAAGAAAAATTATTAAACTTATTAAGAAAATAAGTGTATTCAAATACTTGTTAGTATGAACAATAATGTTAACAGAGCAGTTTTGGAAGCAGATTTTTGTGCAGTAGTGTAAATACTGTTTGGGTTTTGTTTGGTTGGGTTTTTTGAAAGAGCAGCTCATGTTTTGAGTGCAAATGTTAAGGCTGCCAAAACCTGTAGTTTCTAATAGACTTAATGCAAGAGGTTATCTACAGTGAACAGTGAAAAAGTAAATTTGTGCTATCAGAAGAAAAAAGTCCTTTTCTTTTGAGGCTTCACTGAAGGGGTTGTCTAGTGATTCCGTGAACTTACTTGAAATGTCTACGTTAGGACTGTATTGTCCCATCGCCTCACAGCTATGTAAGTGGCTTCACGCTTCCATTTTCTTAAATGCCTCTAAGTATGGCACTTCTTCCTCAGCTGCTGGATGAGATGAGCTTTGAACACACTATTGTACTTAATAACTCTTGTATCACTGTCATAATTATTATATCACTGTAATCATTATGCTGATATTTGCCTGTACTAGCAAGAACCGTTTTTTTTTACTGTATAGCTTCTGCTATTACACTCAATAACTTCTGTAGCTTTCAGTTCATCTTGATGCCCCAGTTTTTACTACTTATCAATGTTCATGTCTAACTGCATTTTTGAAGCCCACATCACAGTGATCATATTGTGCTGTTCTGCAGCACCTAGCGCTTTTATTAGACATCGGTGCATAATTAGTGATGCAGATAAATAGGGAATACCAATTATCATTCTCATGCAGAAGTGTTGTACAATTCCTTTTAGTTTTTCTAACTTCTTCGGTAAGCTCTAGCTGTTTTTATAACTTTCTTTGTATTTTTCAGGAGGTAGCAAATAGCCTTGCTAAGCTCAGTCTCCTGGCCTTGAGTCGCCTTGGAGGGTACCTCTCTGAAGAACAAGCTACACCTGAAAATCCAACGATCAGGAAAAGCTTGGCTGGGATGTTGACACCCTATATTGCAAGGAAACTTGCTGTAGTCAGTCCTACTGAGGTAAGCATCTGTTGGCCAAAACTTTAGTGATTTATGGAAGGAGTACCTGGGCACTTCTAGAACACTGACGTCTCTTTAGACCAACCTGACACAGAGAACAGCAGCATGATTTTTTCTTTGCCATTGGAGTAACTGCAAGGACAAGAAACTGTTTCAACCTCAAACACTATGGGACAGGCACAGTACCCTGTAGACTAGTATTTGGGGGGAAAAAAAAAGAGCAAAGAAGTTGAGGGAATTGTTGAAAGCTTACAGATATAATGACAGTGGAGAGCAAATGCTAAACTGCTCTCCTTAGTGGTGCCAAGGATGACATCTACAAGGAGATGCTGTAGATAGTTGCTGCTCAGTGTCAAAAATAGGAGATTCTAAAGTAAGTGCAGCTTGAAGCAGAATAAAGAAAAATTAAAATACAGATTGTGCTGTACCAAATAACTTGCACTTACGTTTTTTTCCAGTATCTGGATTGGATTAATTTATATCATGAAACACACAGATTACAGTGCATAATGATCCAGAACTAAGTGGTAAATGTGTTAAATCATGTAAATTTCTTATTTCTTAGACTCTGAAGATGCTGAATAGCAATACAGAAAACCCCTACTTGATCTGGAACAATGGGACAAGAGCTGAATTACTTGAATTTTTAGAATCTCAACAAGAAAGCATGATTAAGCGAGTAAGATACTCCTTAAATCCTTTAAGTCTTTCATGTTTTGGTACGACTGCTTGTAATACGGTGGTATAGCATGTTGTCTACTCCTAAGTCACCTTCTTCATTCAGTAGTCTTAAAAGAAAAAATACCTAAGAGTTTGCTTGATTATTTCTTGTAATATTTCAGTCTGTCTTCAGCTTCTGACTTTTGCTAAAGCTTTAAGTTTTCTGTTCAGGTATTGTCTATTTCATTATCAGGTTATAGCTTTACACTTCCTACAAGATTATTTTCTGTCTGAGCTTGTGCTGCTTATCTCTGCTTAAAGGGTGATTGTGACAAGAGCTATGGATCTGACTTTGTCTTCAGTGACCATGCAAAGGAACTTATTGTGGGAGAGATTTTTGTCAGAGTCTACAATGAGGTCCCTACCTTCCAACTAGAGGTGAGATGTAGCTAAAACCAGTATTTGGAATATTACTTTATCTATCTGTTAATGCAAATAGAATGAAGAAAATATGAAACTTTGTGGAAATATCCTTCAACGTGATCACTTTGTTATGTGCTGTCTCTCTATTGGAATAGAATAAATTAAAAATAACAATGAGTTTGTGATAAGATGTGCTGCTTTGGATGTCTTAATGCCTTTTCTCTACAAGCTTGTGCTGCAGACACTGAGGTTAATTCAGAAATTCCAGGAGGTAGTGATTCTGCCTAGTGGCTTTGCTGTCCACCTATACAGATGGACAAACATACACCTTAAGAATGCTGTTGAAGTAGTGTCAGCTTTCTAAGGGTGTGTTTAGATAAAAATAGCATTAATGTGCTCCAGATGTTATAGTAGTTGAAGTAGAGAAGTGTTTCCTGTCTGGAAGAAAGGGATATATGAAGTGTAGGAAAAGTTATTTGGATACGCTTTCTTCTAGTGTGGATACTGTTGCATCACACAGCTAAAAGTGCTCTCATCTCTAATTTAAAGCTTCCTAAAGCATTTGCTGCAAGCCTCTTGGATTACATAGGCTCACAAGCACAGTACCTTCATACGCTAATGGCAATAACACAGACTGGGAAAGTAGAGTCCAATCAACATGGAGAACGGTTACGGAGAGTTGAAATGGCCCTGGAGGCTCTGAGAAACGTGATAAAACACAACCCAGGTAGGCTTAAAAATGAACTTCCCTGATAGGCTTTCTTGTGGACAACCTTAAAAAATGTGGACCTCTGTAGTCTTTATCTTCCAGTGAGAAGGAAGCTTTTTTTGCTGGCTAACAGACTACCATTGTTGATAAGCCTTATAGGCTTGCTGCTGCTTTTTTCTTTATTTCTTTCTTTTTATGGAGAACATTATCAGTAGATATATTAAAGTTTTGTGTGAAATCCAAGCCTTACCTCTTTTCTTCTCTGAAGCACTGGGTCTTAACTCTTAATTCTAGCCTAGTGTTGCCAGGAAGGCTTAAACCTCTTGGATGAAACTTTCTGTAATCCTTCAAAGAATTTTAGCTGATTTTTAAACTTCCTTGCATCAAACAAGCAAAGAAAAACTCCTTTAGCTGAATATTGCATACTAGTAAACACCTAAAAGCATGTCAGGGCCTTACTAAAGCAGGAGGAGAGGATGTTCTTGAGAATGAGTAGCTAATACCAGCAAAGACTTATGAGCAGATACCAGTGTACAGGCTGGAAAAGCCTGAGACACACGATTAGGCTGTTTTCCTATTGTATTCTGTGTTAGTTCTAAAAGCAACTGATGTACTATCATAGCTTCTAATAATAGGTGCTTAGGTTGTTCTCAGACTGGATTATCTGTATTTGGCAATTTTAACCCTGAAGGCAGCTGTTACTGCTGCAGACAGCAACCTTACTCTGAGCTGGGAGGATCAGAAAGGGCAAGTGTATTTGAAGACAAGAAGCACTGATAACAAATGATAAATGAAATAACTGAACTTGCTTAGTTGTCGTGTAAGAATGCATGTAATTAAGTAGTCCAAGAACTAGCTCAGTTACTTGCCTTAGAGGGAGGAAGCGTTTTGAAATACTGAAATATTTCTCTCCTTTTGAAATAGTGTTAACTAGAGACTTTGTGGAACTTAGATTAATAGACAGGACTTGACAATTTTCTAATTATTTAGCAGGTCGTGTCCTGTAAGAGCTGCTATAAATACTGTGGCAGACTATATGGAGACATGATGTCTTTTAACACCTCTGTATAGTGAAATGTGGGCTTGGGATAGCCTTCAGTGAATCCTTTGGCTGACATGAAGAGTAACTTATTTGGTCTCTTGCAGGTTCAGAGTGTGAATGCATAGGGCACTTTAAGTTGATATTCTCCCTTCTACGCGTTCATGGAGCTGGCCAAGTGCAGCAGCTGGCTCTGGAGGTAAAAAACCAAACCAAATAAAAAAATCCCCAAATCTCTTCCTGTCTCTACATAATCAGTGCAAAGAAACCTGATTGTGTAACTATTAGAGTAGCACCTAAAAAGTATCAAGATTGGGGTTCCAAGGTGTCAGTTCCTCCTTGGAGGACCAAGTGAGAGCTTCTTTGCTCCCTTCTCTGAGGTGACAAGACAGTTTGGTGGTGGGAATAAACACTGTAAATATTAACTACATTGCCTAGTGAGGTGACTGACAATCATACACTGCATTTTTCAGGACAGTGTCTTAACAGCTGAAATACAATCCAGTGTTTCTGATTCTTTACAGGTAGTGAACATAGTAACAAGTAACCAAGAATGTGTTAACAACATCGCTGAGGCAATGGTTCTTGCAAACTTACTGGCATTGCTGCATTCCTTACCTTCAAGTATGTACCATATAATTCTTAGCATTGCAAGGCAAAGGGTTTCCAACTCACAAATTAGAGTGCAGCTGGCTGAGCTTACTACTGTTTAAGGATAAAACAGCATTTCAGTGGAGATGATTAAAAAATATGTTCTATGTAACCTGCTTGTTGTCTTAAACATGTGAGCTGAACCGTTTGAATTGCAGATATTTTAATGTGTTTGAATTGCATAGTATTTCACTGACTAATTCTTTTAGAGAATTTAGGTAGTAAACACTTAAGAACTTATGCCATTCCAGAATGTATGACTGATCTGATATTTCCCAAGTACATGAATTTAGCCAGCAGTCCCTAGGCTTGCAATTGTATATGTACCTCTAACTAGCTCTTCTCGTAAGCTTTCTGTTAAGATCAGTTTAGTTCTTCTTTGATTAATTTTTAGTCTATATGGTACAAAGTTCTTAATACTTTTTATTTTGACAGGTCGGCAACTTGTCCTTGAGACTTTGTATGCTTTGACATCTAGCACAAAAATAATTAAAGAGGCCATGGCAAAAGGTATGGTACTACCTTGAAAGTAGATGTTTCTGCAACACTGGACATAAAGTAAATACAGTGACAAAATTTTACTCTTCCCTTAGCAACAGTCAGTGTGGAGTTGGTGAATTCATACTACTTGTGACCAGAAAAAATTGAATGTTTTCTTATCTCTCTGTACAGGTGCTTTAATCTACTTACTAGATATGTTTTGCAACTCAACTCATCCACAGGTCCGAGCCCAAACAGCAGAGCTCTTTGCCAAAATGACTGCGGATAAGCTGGTGGGTCCAAAGGTAAGAATCTTAACAGCTGTTGTTGGAACTCTTACCATGATATCACCAACTCTCCGTAACGATGTGGGGGGGGGGGAACCAATGTCCATGTGAAGAGCAATCTGGCTTTTTCAAAATGGCTAACTCTAAATCTGTGAATAGGTTTCAAGAAACAGTTGTTTATTTTAACTAATATAAGCAGTTTGGTTTCTGTGTGTAATGACTCCTAAGATTACTTAGATTTCAGATTTCTTTACTTAAGATACCTAGATTTCAGACAATTAAAATGATAGCGCTATTTTATTTTGTGGTTGTGTGTCCTAGCAGTTGGCATTACAGCACTACAAATAATTGGACTTTCTGGAGTCCTCTGTTTTTCAGGTAGTTTGACTTACAGTATACTAAATGTCAATTCTGCTTGTCCTTTCTAGGTTAGAATTACACTAATGAAATTTTTACCTGGAGTCTTCATGGATGCCATGAGAGACAACCCTGAAGCTGCTGTTCATATTTTTGAGGGAACTCATGAAAATCCTGAATTAATTTGGAATGACAACTCCAGGGAGAAAGTATCAACAACAGTTCGAGAAATGATGCTTGAGTACGTGGAGACCTATGGACTAAGTATTTCCTGAACTGAGACACTTAGTGGCAGTAAACCAGAGTTGCTATAGGAGGAGTGTCAGACAAAGCTCTGCCTGTAAACAGTAGAATTCAGTAAAAAGAAACTTGCTCACTGTTTATATATTTTAACTGTAACCCAGCGACAACCAAGCGTGGTTGGTGCACAATCCAGGTATTTGGTCACTGCTGTAAGATCAGGGAGGGGGTTACAATGAGCAGAAAATGAGGTTTAGAAACTGAACCTAATTCACAATGATGGAGGGAGACTGAGATAGGTAGGGGAGATGACTGCTTCTTTTACTTCTCATTAAAATTTACTTTCTTTTTAAAGGCACTTTAAACTTCAGAGGGACAACCCTGACACTAACTGGAAGGTAAAAAGTACACTGTTTTTACTGTGGGAGTGTCCAGGAGAAATTTATGCAACACTCTGTTACATAGGCTTTCCTCTTGAAGTACCAACAGGAACTCACTGCTGTGCTAACACAACTGTTTTAATATTTAATTGATGTTTTCATTACTTCCTATACTTTGAAATAAAACATCTTATTGGCAGTAGTTTTGCCAGTAATACCCTGAGTTTTCTGATAACTCAGGGCATTCTAAAACTTACCAAAAGTCAGCAACAAAGGAGAATACCTGTATGCTGGAAAACATCGTGTCACTTACTACATAGCTGTAGTAAACTTGTAGTAAATGTTAGGTAAGCCACTGAGTCTCAAAAATTATTGTCATGAGCCATTCCATCACATCAGGTCGATCAGTGATATCTTTCAGTCTGTAGTATTTTCTAGTATCTGTGAAAGGCCAGGCATGACTTCTTCCCAACAGTAGGAGTTCACCATCAAAAAAACTTCGAACCACATGCACAATGGTTATTTTGATACAGGTGTGAACTGGAAACTTTTAATGGCGAGAAACCTTCCCCTGAAGGCACAGGAAAGAGCAGCCCTTTCCTTTCTGTCAGCCTTGTTGCTGGCACTTCTCTTGAACTAGTGTTTACCACTAGTGTAGTTGTAGACTCAGTGACTTGTGTTCTTTTGAAGTCAAGTCCACTGTAGCAGGATTGCCTGCACTGTTCTTTCTACTCACTCCTTACCCATTTCTTCAAGATGAAGTCTTTGTTGATCGTGCACAGCTCCATTTCAGAGAATAGTTAGTTCAGAGGCGCTTTACCACTTAGTCATGGTGTCAGGGAAACAACTACAGCTCTCACAAATACCCTTGCCAATAACACTTTCTACTTTACAATTCAACAGCTGCCTGAAGACTTTGCTGTGGTGTATGGTGAGGCAGAAGGTGAACTTTCAGTGGGGGGAGTCTTCCTGAGGATTTTTATTGCCCAGCCGGCCTGGGTTTTACGGAAACCAAGAGAATTTCTCATTGCACTGTTGGAAAAGTTTACTGAACTACTGGAGAAAAATAACCCCCATGTAAGATGATTTTTCTGATTCTGCTTTTTAAATTTGTTCTGTAGTCTTAAGCTGTTAGTCTTTTAGTATCTGATTAACTTCAACTCTCACAGTTTCTTCCCAACGTGAATGATTTTTTTTTGTCTGCTTTATGACTCTGTAAAAGCATGTAGGTATGTTTAGGCAACTTCTGAACGTGAGTCAGTCCTTTTAAAATCCCCGAGGCCACAGAACTAGCTTCTGTAAGTCTCAGAGGCTTGTTCTGTGGTATAGATGAGCTGTAACAAATGAAGCATCTTTAATTATTCCATGATTGACCAACCTAAGCAAATGACATTTGTTCTACACTGCCTAAAAATGTTCAGCTCTTGATACTTTTAGTGTCCTTCTGCAACACTGACTTCCCACTCCGGTGTAAGCTACATGACCTATACAAGGCTGCCACTTCACAATTAGTGTAATGCAGTAGAACTTGTGTTACAGTTTGAGAACAATGTTCAACTCAGTAACTTAATGATGTTACTAACTGAATCTTAACCAGTGTTCAGATTCTTGGTTAGACTTGCAGGGAGGCAACCAACTTGCACACTGAATAAAACTGGCGTCGTGTTAATAAAGATGTGACAGCAGTTTGTATAGGCATGCAGAATACAGCAAGTGCAGTGAGTGCAGCTGCACAGACTGCAAAACCAGTTGAGGCATTCGGGTGGTCAGCCTAAACATCTGTGGTACCATGCTCCAACCAAGCAAGTTAGCATATAGCTGCTGTGCATGCAGGGGCTGCTGTGCATGCAGGGGCTGCTGTGCATGCAGGGGCTGCTGTGCATGCAGGGGCTGCTGTGCATGCAGGGGCTGCTGTGCATGCAGGGGCTGCTGTGCATGCAGGGGCTGCTGCCAGACACTGGCTTTTCTATACTGGAAACAGATCTTAGGAACTTCTGTGTCGTCTGTGTTCATGAAACTAGTCAATGTCTGCTACTGGAGCTGATAACTTTCTTGTAATCTTCTTGTTTTAACAATTTCAAAGCAAAGTGACATGATAAAAGCATTAAGGAAAAATAATCGGTAAGGCAGAGCAAGTGAGAAATATTACTGTTACAGTGATACATAAGGCTTTACTAAGTTACATTTTCTGTTGATTTTTGGTTTTCTACAGGGGGAAACTTTAGAAACGATTACCACAGCAACTGTGTGCCTGTTCAGTGCCCAGCCTCAGCTAGCTGATCAAGTTCCTCCGCTTGGTCACCTTCACAAGATAATCCAAGCTATGAATCACAAGAACAACGCCATTCCTAAAAGTGCCATTCGTGTCATGCACATATTGTCTGACAATGAGGTATTGAACCATTTCAGTGCTCAAGGGGAGAAAAAAGTGTAACTGGAGTTACTAGTATTGTTTAGCAGTGTTTCTAGAAGGGCATTATTCTAACTACAGATACTGAGTACCAGATGAGCAGGGACTTATAGCTAGTTAAGGAGAAATTGATAGATTGAAAACACTGAGAAATTTATGGTCTTGGTTGACCATAATTGCCCATCTTTGCACAAGATGTACTCTTGGATGTTTCTGTTTTCTCTAGCTTTGTGTCCGAGCAATGGCATCACTAGAGACCATTAGCCCTCTCATGAATGGAATGAAAAAGAGATCGGATGTAATTGGTATAGCCTGTGAAGCACTTAATCGAATGTTTCAGAAAGAACAGAATGACTTAGTAGCCCAAGTAAGTACTATGTTCTCAGTCTGTAAAAATGTGATATTTTATATTTGGCTACCTAATCTGCTTATAAGAAGAGAGGTACCATTTAACTCAGCAGCCATCTAACTAACGTGCATTTCACGTTGGAGAAATCGGGATTCCATCCTTTATCCAAAATGTGTACCTGTTCAAGGATTTGGAAGGAAAGAAGCTTGATGCATAGGATAGTGTTGGCTTGTCTGCTGAGAAAGCATAATGTAGGAATGCCAGTGAATTCAACTGAGTTTACACCTAGAGCAGAACCACTAGACAATATCTTTGCTTTCTCTTGTATGTTTATACAGCTCAGGAAAAATTTACTATCTAAACATGCTTAGTAGTAGCTGTTGGTACTTTTGGTTCACATTAATGCTAGTAATGTAAAATATCTGTATGGAACTTCCTAGTCCCTGTTAAGACATCTTATTTGAGTATCTTTACAGGCATTGAAAGCGGATTTGGTCCCCTACCTTCTAAAGCTGCTTGAAGGTATTGGTCTTGAGAACCTGGAAAGCCCATCTGCAACAAAAGCTCAGATTGTAAAAACTCTGAAATCCATGTCTCGCAGCCTGCAGTACGGAGAACAGGTAAGTACTGACAAGTCCTTTATTGAGCTTTGTATACTTGGAAGATCAAACTCTGAACATCCCTCATTTAATCTTATGGCTGTCGTGTGCATCATTCCGCCTAAAAAGTTATCATGTAACTACAAAATCATTATGGATTGGAATGTTTCCATCTCTTTCTTGTGGAGAATTGGTTCAATGCACGTGAAGAGCACTAGTAAAAAAGACAAAACCCAAGTGCAAAAATGTTCTGTGAGCTGGTAGGCTTCTAGTGACAACTCTGCAGAACTTCTGTTAGAAATGTAAATTGCTTTTTTGTTTCCTGGGTAAATACTGGTGTAGACAACTGCAGCGGTGTTATGGATGTGTACTCAAGGTGGTAAAACGTGTCCCAGTAGCTGTGCTAGGTCTTGGTGCCTTCCTCTTAACCTTGTGTTAAAAGCGTCCTCAAAGGGAGGGAAACTGCGGATAGGTCTTTACTCCAAATTGGTCTTACCTTGCTTTGGTACAGGAAAAGTCCTGTTCTACCTCAGGTCTAGATGCATTGCAAGTGGCTGCTTGCAGGGCTGCTTTTCCTTGTCACCTAACTGGGGAATGAAGAAGAAAAGTCAAGCTGCTATTACTTTTCTTTAAGCTTTCTACATTGTGTTCAGCTGCACAATTCAAATGGAAAAGCAAGTTGCTGCAGCCTCCTTGGAAATGTGTGATTCTGTATCACTGCTGAAACTGCTGCAATGCTGTTTGTAGTCTCTTCAGAATGGCTTGGCTCTAGAAAACAAGGGGTTTTACTATCCTAGAACGTTACAAATGTCACTTGCTTACTGTGTTAATCTCTTCAAATATTGTAGGTAAATGAAATTTTGTCTCGTTCTTCTGTGTGGAGTGCCTTCAAGGATCAGAAACATGACTTGTTCATCTCTGAGACACAAACAGCAGGATACCTCACAGGTTAGCAACTCTTTCCTATGTATGTCCTGAATCCTACTGAACTGTTACTGTTGTCAGACTTGACTCTGAAGTTACTGTTTATACTCAGGATCTAGTGCCATCATGTGGCCTGGACATTCAATGCTGTATAAATACAGAAAGTTTTTTAAACGCTTATCAAAACCCAAACTTTTTATGGTTGAGATTGTATTTCTCTGATTAGTCCTTGCCATACCCACTTCTAAAATATCAGAGCAATGGAATCTGGACACTGGCAAGTCTTGGAAGTACTCTGTAGCGATACAGCAGAGATGTAATTAGAATTAATGAATGACAGTGACTTTCTGTGCCTTCTCAAGATCAGTCTACTTCAGTTCTGGAACAAATTGTTTTCCAAGATTGGAGGGAGGAGTAAACTTTCTTCAAAATCACTTACTGCCTGGATTAAGTGTGCCATGTGAATTACGCTGCTGTAGTGCTTGGCATGTCATTGTAGTACTGGAGCAGTTTCAATGTTAACAGCTTGGAGCACGAGGCCATGTTCCAGTCAGACTCGGAGCATTCCACCTGTGCATGTTGTGTGCTGTGCACACACAAAGGATGGCAGCTGAAGTGAACTTCCTTGCTGGTAGTGACACAGTGTGGACGTAATCCTAGAATAGTTACATCACAGATAGTAACTATCTGAATAGTTACAATCAAATTCTGGTTCTCTCTTCACTCCCATGCAGCATTTGATGCACATCTTTAATGACTGCTTTCAGCTGTATCATAGTCCAAAACTTCGCTATCACAAATAACTTGCTGTATCTCAGAATACTTTGTGTAATAACATTGTAGTAAACTGTATCTAAAGCAACACATGATGCAGACTTCTGAACTCCTCAATAGCTATTAGCTGCACAGTCATTTGGCCTTAAATTTCACGCTCCCAGGTAAGGTTTTAAAGTACTTTGTGAGAGGTCAATATGAACGCTTCCATGTGCTGCAGAGAACTTTCTCATCAAACCCAGTATAGGAATCGTGGTAAAGTTTTGCATGCAGCTGAATTAATGAGATAAAAATCAGATGGCCACATAGACAGAAAAGTTTTTCTTGCAAGATACTAGCATGTATTTTGATAAAATGAAGCAAAAACATTTAAAGTCAGTAATGAGACATTCTAGAAGCAGATGCTTAATATTTGGAGAGCAGGTACACTGCAACACTCGATGCATTTTTCCACATAGGAAAGACTCCATGCCTTGGCTCTGAACAAGAGTTTTCTTTCTTCAGTTCATTTAATGCCACTTTGACAAAGAACAGTTGAACACTCGATTCAGTTGGTACTGAATTTCCTTAGTATTTCATAAACACTATAAATGAGAAATAAGATGTAAATGCTGGCTGATTGCTGGCTGAGAACTGAGACTATACCAGGCATGGTGTGGCTTGAGACTGGGGGCAGTGTAACTAATTAATTGCCTTGAGGCCTGTGCTGCATTTATATTGCCTAATGTTTAAGTGCTTGCAAATGTAGAATGAAGATGCTGTACAAATGCTAAGTACAGATGGAAACCAAAGTACAAGCTTTGTTTTTTTTACCTGCCTTTTCCTGTATTCTGCCTTATCTCTTGCTTCAAATTGCTTTGCTATTTGCACTACCCTTGAAACTTCCCTTGCTTATTTCTCTTCCCTCAGGTGTCTCTTCTCCTTCCCTTCTAACTGGCAGCAGTCCCCTTCACCTGAGAAGTGGGCTTTAGATCTGCTCTGCCAGGCAGCTTGCTAACTTCTGTGTAGCTCTCTAAAGCAGGTAGATACCATCTTGCACAATGCACGCTGCACTTGCTGTGTTCCAAGTAATTAGATGCATGTTGTAGAACTGTAACAAATATATGGTCTCAAACTGCGAAATGCTGATAAATGTGCCTTCTTCAAGCACATGGGAGCAGAAAACTGCAGTGGCTGATACTTGCTGGTACTGCAGATGAACTAAACGTCTGAAGTATATTAGGAATCCTCCACAATGGACAAGTTTGAGGGACATGTGTGGAAGTGGGTCTGGCTCTTGGCAGGTGCCACTGATGGGCTGGCAGAGGAGTCCCCTTCTGAAGCCAGGCAGGGAGCTTTTTTTTTAAAGGCACTGCTTCCTTTGCTCTTTGCTTGCAGTAGTAGTGTAAGACTGTTTGCAAGGAGACAAACCATGCTCTGGTGTTCTGGCTTCAGGCTGTAGTGTGAGAAGGGAGGGTGGGGAATGAAAGGATAGTAAATTTAGGACAACTTAGTGAGGATGACTTAAGGGGAGGAGAGTAAAGGGCCCAGCAGAACTTAACCATGTTGAAGATGATCAGTGTAGGCTGAAGGGCTAATATCTGTATGGATGCAGGAACATGTAGGTTGGCAGTCTTCTACAAGCATTAATCTGGTAAGAGTTGCTGTTGAAACACCTCATGCTGCAACATGAGTTTTTATTGCATTTGCTGAAAGTTTCTAAGTGACAATATTTTAAACTTCAAACTTTGAGGTACAGGGGCTTTGTCTGCAGTGCAAAACTGACTGCCTCTAGGGTAATCAGTGTAGATTTCTTAATGGTAAGCAGTTCTCTAGCTCTGATACAGAGCTGCTGTATACCAAGAATGCTGTTACTCTTGAACTAAAGGCACAAAGAGCTGCCTGAACTTGCTTAACTTCTGCAGCAGGTCCTTACCTTAGCAAAGGAAGGCCACCCTTTCTTCCCTGCCGCTTCCATGGTGGAAGGTGAGATGGTGGTTTGGGCTCTTTTGTAACTTATTTGGCCCATCAGAATAAAAAATGCTGAGCAAGCCCAAGAATGGCCTGCATATGCTACTCCGCATACTGGACTAAGATGCCTTAATTTCTACTGTTCCTAGACTCCAAAGAATCTAAACAAAAATTCTTTAAATGTTCTTGTTCAAAGTGTCTTAGTTGACTTGGATGATGCATTTGAGTGTTACCAGAGAGAATAAAGCTGTTCAGTTGCTCTTTAGAATCTAAACTAATCACCAATACTCGGTTTTCTTCCTGCAAGGCCCTGGAGTTGCTGGTTACCTTACTGCAGGGACGACATCATCTGTAATGCCCAACGTACCACCCCCAGTAGACAACGAAGTGGGAGATGTCAGCTAAGGACTGGAAACATTTGTGAAAGAGACAGAAAGGCAGACTGGCCAGTGATGAGGAACAGCACTTTCCTCCAGCACATTGAAGTGAACTTACTGCCTTTCCAGGTGTTTCATGACAGTGTTATTCCTTTTTCTATGACTGTTGGTTTTTTGGTTGGGTTTTTTTGTTGTTGTTTTTTTTTAGGAAAAAGTCAAGTGATTCTAACTATCACACTGTAACACAAGAAAGCACTCTGTGGATCAGCTGAAATGGGTACACAAGAATTTTTTCTTGTTGTACATAAGCACATTTTGTTCCTTTATATTTGTTTACAAGACTGTGAATCAAACTTTCCTAGTTTTTATATTTTATGAATTAGCATGACTGGAGTTGAGCTACAGTCTAGAGGAATTGGGCTAAGATCACTTTGACCTCACCGATCCCCCCTAAAAGGGCATCCCTTCTTTTCCCAGTCATGTTCCCATTGAACATGACTTGCAAAGGGTTTGTCCCTGCACCAATTCACTGATGTCCTTAATCATTAACATTATCTTTTTCCTGAGATCAAACAGCATTAGACATTCGTATGTATAACTGGCTTGACCAAATTGACAAAGCTTCAGCAAAAAAAAAAACAACTTAAAAGTTGACATGTTATGTAAGAAATTAGTGTAATTGTGAAATGTTCTATACATTATCCAGTATATAAAAACTTTCTATATTGAGTGTACATTATACAGATCATTCATATGTACATAAAATTTTAAAATAAAGGGAATTAAGAGCCTTGTTACTGAGATAAAGGTGGTGTTCTTATGTGGCTGTTCTTTGAAGGTGTTTGAAATGAGGACAGTCAGAGTCATTAATGTGAGTGTGGCTGAATGGGGTTCCTGGGGCATTCTTGCTTGGAAAAACACATAGTGCAAGTTTTAACAGAACTCCTGAACCACAGGTAGTGGTACTGGGCAGGCTGTTTTGTATCTGAAATAGACTTTAGCTACTGCCTTGCTGACATTCTCAACTTCCTAGGAAACATCCTGGGCAGGAAGCAAGAGGAAACTAAGATGGATGGAAATATGAACAATTACTGCTTTCTCAAAAGACAATCTTGGGTTTAGGTATAGTGAACTGATATGAGGTAAGAATCTTATTTGCAGAGAGCTTCCAGTTCTGGGTACTCTGAAGCTGGACACCCTGACTTCAGTGGCCAGTGGCAGAACACCCTGCAGGCGAACACCTGGCTGTAGGCTTAGGGACAGAACTGGCTGCAGTCTCAGCCTGAGCCAAACAGGGCATCTTTGCTCCAAGCTCCAATGCTGTGCTAGGGTGGTTGGTTTGTTCATGCAAAAAGTAAACACTTATTTCCTTATGTTAATTGTTGATCTACCCTGTATAAGTTGAAAAGCAACTGCCAAGTCTGTCTAGGATGTAGAACTACCAATGTTGTGATCTGCCTGGTCTGTTACTGCAGAACAAGTTCTCCTGTAACTAATGTCAAAGAGGATTGATTGATTGATACAAAAGCAGAGCTGAGGAACGCTGACAACTTCACAAAGGGGTATTGGGCATAAATGCCAGAGCCTGTTTTGGCAGCAGAGGAGGCCATTAACTACCCTGTACCAGTCACTGCTGATTCCAGCCAAACTTCAGCTCCTCGGGGAAGAAGGTGCCACCTATGCTTAGACATATTTAAGGGTTGGGAGCAGCTGGGGTCAGAAGATTGGAGGAGGCTTGTGAGCATGCACAAAAGCAAAGAGGCAAGGGAACAAAAAATGGAGCATCTAAAAGGAAAAATGTGAGGAGATACATTTGGAGAAACAAAGCAGAGGAGTAAGAAGCAAGGAGTAGCAGACAAACCACTACAACCTGACCCCAGCCTTGCTGGCAGAGGGGAAGGATGGAGTGTAGTGTTAGTGAAAAGAAGAGCAGCTGAGAGCTGGAACTGGGGAGGACAGAGGGTTGGACTGAGGCTGAGCTCTGGAAAGGGAAGAGAAAGGCGTTACCTGAAGTGTTTAATTATTCTTTAATCAGTAATTAAAAGTTTATCCTTGTTTGCCATCAACTAAATTGGGTGAAACTGCTGAATCAGAACTGCTCTGCCTACAGTACAAGGAGAAAGAGGGCTTTGGCTCAGCAAATGAAGCACTTTAGGCCTGTCAGAAAATAGATTTTTTTTTTTTATTTAGTGTTATAAAGAACCCAGACAAATTCTGGTAGTTACATGGTATTGTGCAATTTTTTAAAAAAGCCTCCGATTATTAAATGTAGTAATTACAAGTTAAGAGAGAAAGAGAATGTACTGCTTCAAGCTGGAATCAAGGTTTTGTATTAATCCAATTTTACTTTAAGTACTATTGCACTGAACAAAATCTTTCCTAAATCTTCCATCTATTTGAGATGGTTTTATGCTGACATTAGATTTTTGCAGTTAACTTCTTCGACTGATCAAGCAGTTCCCACCTTGCAATTGTTGAGAGATGAACTTCATCGGGCCCATCTGCTACACGCAAGGTCCGTATGTAAGCAAACCTGTGTCGAAATCAGGGGTAGGTTTCTAATCCTGCCCCAGCAGCAGGGAAGCCAGCCTGACAGCAGGAGTTCTCAGTGCTGTTTTCGCTGCTTTAACTGGAGTCTCTTTAAAAAGAGCTGTCACAGCAGATACTGCAGCAAAATCATCCTGGCAGAATTGAGATGTGTGGGCTGGAAATTCTGAAGGCTTGCTTCTCCCCAAGGCCATAAGGGGAAAGACTGAACTTAGAAACAGATCCTCTGTGCTGCTGGTAAGAACTGTTGTAGGTCCATTGCTATCTTATTTTCTTCCTTTTTTTTTTTGTTAAGGGTAAAGCAATGCAATTGCATTGGAATTGATTTATAAAAGCGATTGTTTCAAGCTTTATAGCTTAAAGACATGGACCATTGTTTTGAGCTACCCGAGGTAAAACAGCATGTACTGGTGTTATAAAATTATCTTCAAAGGAATGCTTAGACTTTATTGCTTTACTCACATAAAAGCCAAAGGAAAATCCTGGGAAACTCCAGCTCCACCGCACACTTGGATGGCACAGTCAATCACTTTAAGCACAGCTCGAGGAACAACCACTTTAGTCATGGCTACCTGTAGTTAGAAGAGAACTCGCATTATCAGTAATCTTCTCACAAGCAAGTGAAAATGTTTTTCTAACATTACTGAAGATGGATATCTCACAGTGCATTCCTTCCTCTTTGGATTGTGTGAGAGCTCTGCCATTCCTCTTCCCTGGGTAAGGTAAGACTGCGTCCTGTCACCCAAAACTATCTCACTGAGCAATACTTGGACTTCTTTAATTTTTAAATACCTTATCAGATTGATCTCAAAGTTTTTAACTGAGAACACTTTTTCTAATCTCATGACAATCAAAAGCACATCTTAAGGCTATTTTCAACATGAAGTTACGCTCTGCAATTACAAGGATAACTTTTAGGAACGTTTTATTTTTACATACAGTTTTACCAGTTGAAGAGACAGGTATTGCATCCCTAGCCGAAGGCTGACAAAGAAAAATTTACCTCTTTTCTTGCTTTTTTGTTGCCCAACGTGTCGATCTTGCTGGCTGTTTTTAATGTAAGCAGTCGAGCCTGTTCTATGCTAATGCGGCATTCAGCAATCCAGTGGGCAACAACTTCCTGCAGAACCCAAAGCCAACAAGCAGAAAGTCAGGAAATGCCTCTGGGTCAACTTGCCCTAAGGAGGATGCCCTTGTTCCTCAGTGTGTGCACGTTCTCTTGTGCAAATTAAAGCTACTTTCATGTGTGTAATGTGAGGAAACAGGGAAAGAAAACACTTGACTAACAGAAATACTAAAGATAGAGCCGTTCTTTTCCTGGCAGGAAAGGGGAAAAACTCCTGATTCTGGCACACTCTCATTTCCTAGTCGGACCCACCACCTGCTAGCCATTTTCATGAAGGCCTTCAAAGCCTGCGTTTTACTCCCTGCTTTCCTTTATTTGCTACCAGGTCTGAGAGCCATCTCTCTGTGCAACATGCCCAACATACAAAAATTGGAGGGTGAAGGAGGAGAATCAGTTCTGTTTTTCTTAAACTGCTGGTGGTGGTGGCAGTATGTTACACACCCAGGCAAACAGCTGCAGGGTGGTGCCTGCTGTCTCTCAGATGATAAATTAGTACTTCCCTTGATCCAAATGAAGTTACCATCTTGGCAGCCCTTTCCTGCTCCTCTTGGCTAATTCCACTGTGTAGCCAGCATACCACAGTAGGAAAAAAAAATAAAATTAAAATGTTCATGTGATGCTTGTCAGTGCAAGCCTCACCCAGCCTGGAGCAGGGATGGTGCAGCTTTGGCAGCCTCACATCTTCCTTTGCTATCTCAGAGCCATGCAGACCCCAGGCCCTCAGGTCTTGCCTGTGGCTTCATCAAACATCAATTTTTATTTAATGAGCTTCCGAGAAACAGAATGCACCTCAGCCAACTCTTATTAATTCTAAGTTACAGTCCTGAATAGAAGTTTGGCAATAACATGACTGGAAGATGGATGTGTACAATTATTTCCCTCTGAATCTGTACAAACAATCTAATTCAGTTTCCTTTTCCCATTGCTTTTACTTGTTTTCTCCAATAGTCATCCCATCTGTTGGATAAGACTAAGGAACACTTGAAATGAGGCAAACCCCTAAATGCTGATGGTTCCTATAAAAAAGACTCTCTTTATAATTCTAGTGAGCTAGCTCTCACAAAATGGTATTTAAATTCCAGAGCAAGATAAGACCAAAAATCCCAGTATAACCTTGGTTTGTTCTGTACTTTCATAAGTACCAGTAATTAATCGGAAAAGGAAAGTTTTTAGTCAAATTTAGACCCTTGAGTCTCTCTGGTAATCATGAATGGAGATGTCTAGGTGACAAATTCGATATACAAAAATGGTGAATTCAGATTGTAACTACAGAAACCTAAGCTGTATGCCTGAATAAACACCTGTCCAAGCTGACCAGTGAAAGCAGAGAAAAAAAACAGTGACAAAATCTGTATTCAAATCCAGCAAAGGATATCCAATTCATTGCAAGAAAAAAAAAAAGTCCTGTAGGTTTTAGTGAAAAATGGAAACCTCGGAGTGTGGGTTTTTTTTTTTTCCATTATGAATAGAAATTCAAAGTTAGGGCACAGCCATTTCAGTGTCCATCATCAGTCACAAGGCTCTGCGTGGGCAAAACCAAGGGTGACGTCTGCAGCATGTGAATTGGGATAAAGAGAAAACATGCTTACATGGTGATACAGTTTCTTCCCGAAAGTCTCTCTCTGTGCTGCCCGCTGGCACATTATTTGTAAAGCGGCTTCAGCTGCACCAAGGGACCTCATGCAGTGATGAATACGGCCTGGCCCAAGCCGACCTTGAGCTATCTCAAAGCCCCTGCCCTCACCTGGTTGGAAAGAGAAACAGGCACATGCAGACTCCTTGATTCCCACTTGAAATGATCCATGGCTCTGAGCAGAAGTGCAGAGCTAGAAGCAAGCTTCTTAAAAGTTTATTTTGCAGAACTGCTACTTATTTACAGCACAAAACACACTCTAAGATGATTTCTCAGAGGGTTTGATTTACCTGAATTAATTTAAATGTTGTTAATCTCACATTGAGAAATAAATCTATGAGATCTGGTATGAGAACTGGGGGGAAGACTTTGAGGTCCTAGGGTTATTTAAGAGAGAAAGCTCTTCCAGTGAAATAAAAAGAGCAGAGGGGAAATAGAAGAAAACAGGATTTCCAGTGAGAAGTAGAACAAAGGCCTCTGTGCAGAAGTTCACGCTGCTGACCTGCTCATCCTTTGGCTGCTTTTGGTTTTGTTTGGTTTTTTTTCAGTTCTGCTGTCTGCAGGCACCCAGGCTTGGATGGCCATGGACTACAGCAGAACGATCTTTTTAAAAGTCTGTAAATTCTGTGAGAACTGGTTTTGGGGAAAGACTGCCACTGACAGTTTCTGCTGTCAGGGAAGTGATCTTCACTCAATTCCTTCAATCACCATTCTGCTCTAAACAAATCACATTCAAGCAGCAGGTGTACTGCTAAAGGAAGAGTGGGCACCCTCCTACATCTCTGAGACCTTGGCTCAACTGACCACGGCTGTTTACAATAATTTATAGTGATTCATAAAATAAACCACTGTTTCATAACAATTGACTCATTGCTGTCCATGTTAAAAAGGAATTAATACTGAAACTCACCCAGTATTATATTGGAGACAGGTACTCGCACATCATTGAAGTGTATCTCAAAATGTCCTCCGTGGCTCTCATCTACAGGGACAGAGAAAACACAACAGGATAAAAATACAGACCTTCAATTCCTAACCCCTTTTTCTACAGCTTCTGAGACTGCTAACAAATAAATACACATATAGCTGATAAATATTATCACCTACCCAGGTAGCCAAACACTGAGAGGGGTCTTATGAGCTTCAGCCCTGGAGTGTCCATGGGAACAATAATCATACTGTGCTGCTTGTACCTGATCAAGACAAAACGCACAAGCTACAATTAACTCTGAGCCTCCCTTCTGTCCCTTCTCTCCATGCTTTTTTATTTTCTGTCCTCAATTTAGTACTCGCATAAAGCCAATGTTGAGATTTACCTACACCGACTGCAGCCATCCTGCCTGTGTGCAGTGTGGCGTGCACGCTTCAGCACCCCTTAAATCACCAGCCAACAAGTAAAAACGTACTACTGGCACCTAATGCACGACGACTGAAAAACTACTGCTCCTGTGCAAGCACTGCTGTATCACCCACTCCATTCCCTCTCCCCGCTGCGTGTCTTTTTTGTTCTCAAAACATGTTTATCATCCTCATCATCATCTTGGCTTGCTTAGTTTAGGGAAAAAAAATCCCCATGTTTAAATTCCTTCAGGATATTTAAGGTCAGTCGGTGGTCACACAGAACTGGAGGTGACATCCCAGGTCACTGAATTCAGTCTCCGGTTCTAGGAAGTGCAGTATCACATAATCCCCTCCGTGAACTTCTGCTCAGCTCTAAGAGCTCACTCAACACATGGCCCTGTAGAGCCATTGGACAAACCACCCTGGATGCTGCAGGCAAGTTACTGCTTACTTCTCAGTGGAACCTGGCCAAACCTAAAAACTTAAGATAATCAGTGGAATTTGGGCTAAAATCCTACTTTGAGAGATAAATGTTCCAATTCTTTTGTATTCTAAGTTGCATGATTTTAATGGAACCAGACACAAAGCATTTTATTCATTACTTGCACAAGTCTTTGTAGACGGCAATTTTAGTTTGGTAATAAGAGCTGAACAGCATATTTATTTTTAACAAGAGGGAAGTATTATATTTACACATAGAGGATGGAGTGAGTAGGTCTGATTGAAGATGTGCAATTCTCTCTGCTCACAAAACTTCACATAACAAACAGCCAACGTTTCAAACTTAACTTTCTATATCTACTTTCTATACCTACAGATAACTTTTGTCAAAAACTTAGTAGACAACTTCAGGTCTCTGATGTTTTACTTGCACTCATTTTCTTCAGAAAAGCTCTGAAAAGTTTTGGGTTTATTATCATTTTCTTTAAACAGACACATGCACAGATTTGAAACTGCCCTGTAATTCATGAGCACATCCAACCAAACAAATCAAAAAAATTAAAGGTATTTCACTTAAATTTTTTGCAAGCAGTGACTCCTTCAGAAAACAAGTTTTGGATAACTCTTTGAATCTCCTAGGAATCCTTACCTGGACGCTGAGGAGTTTTTTGTTTTTCCCATTACAATTGCAACTTTGCAATTTGGGTTCCCAGCACCTTAAAAAAAATCACAAACACAAAAAATAGTTTTAAAGATAAAAATCTCAAATGAAGTTTCATATGAATAAAGTTTACTGCCTTCCTTTTGTGATACAGGAGCAAAACCACGCAATCTACTTCTGTGTTTATACTCTGAGTAATCAGACTGAAACAAAATACGTCTTATTGCTTAACACGTGAAAGGGAGTTGACCTGTGGGGAGGGGAACAGTGAAAAGCCAAACATGCAAACCCTCCAGAACCCAGCTCCACCATCTATTCCTGTGAAAAGAGAACAAGAAGGTACTTGAAATGGCATCTAATTACTTCTGTCTCCATTACAGCTAAGCAAATAAGTGTGGCACAAAAGCACACCTCAAGGTGAGATGCTGCCACATCAAGAGTAAAAATTCCTACAACATAAATACTGAAGGATCTATGTGGGAATTAAATGCCACCCAGATTATAACCAACTTATGCAAATAAGCCTATCAAAGGGTTACCATGATGACTTTGCATAATTCCTCTGGAATTAAAGGGGGATTTTTTTCTCCTTTTTTGCACTATTTTTCATACTCAGAAAGATCTGAAAATAATCCGCTAGCATTTCAAGCCATTGACAACCCTATTTGAGACACATCTTTGCAGCATAAAGCTAGCATTTTAATGTATTAATCCCAAAAAAGATTCTACCATTAATTAAAATGGCATCTGATTTCTAGGAGCCTTAATCCTCACTATCTTTTTCTTCAAAGGTTTCTTAGTCCCAAGCATGCTCTCATTCCTTTCAAAGACTCACACGGACAGTAAAGCCAGGGAAAAGGGGGCAGGATTATACCTGATGTATATAACAATCAGTACATTTTCTATTGCTATCCCAATGCAGATGATGAGCTTTGCAGAGATTTAATTCCAGATATGATTTGCACCAACGGGGTTTGTTTTGGGGTCAGAAACAAAGATGACTGTTTAACTTCCCTGGTAGCTGTTAGGACAGGGATTGGGAGCCTCTGGTCTAGCCATTACTATCACCTGGCTTTGGGCTGAGCTACTTCCTCCTGAAAAATGCCACTGTGGTGGCCGGGAAGTGGGAGAGAGATTTATTTCACTCCGATAAACACGGCCTGCTTTGAGGGCCAGCCTGCTGGGCTGTATATTTTCCTCTTTTGCAATGTGCTATTCATCCCCTGTTTTTCAAGTGGGGTTGTGTTTGTGGCCCATGGGCTGTACAATGGTAATGAGATAAAGTATCTGACTGAAAAGCAGTGGGGAGCACATAAATCAGCTTGGTAAAAAAAGCCCAGTAGTTCTCAAAGAGTTGGCTCATTTGAGCAACTGCAACAAGCGAGAGACCAACCCCAAAATAAAACAATATTTGCTTTGCAATGTACTACCCTGCAAAGAGAAATGCTAGACTCTTCAGAGGTACTGACTCTTCTTACCCACAGAAGGTAAAGAACTGCACAAGCAGCATTTTCTAAACCACATTTATCTTGCAGTGAGGTTTACAAGAAAAGATATTTTGGCTTTCTGGAATCTGTTCAAAAACTGTTTTGTAAACAATCCGCAAGTCACATCCCTGCTTCAAAAAAAGGCAAATTTAACCATGTTGAATGAAAAAAAATCAGAAGCTTTCATGTTGAACTTAATGAGGAGTTCACTGAGAACCAGACATCTGGTTAGATGCTCTAAATCATTTGTACAAGTTTCTGGAAGGCAAATGAATACCTCCACTTCAGATGTACTTTTTCCCATCTGAACACAGCAAAGGAAGGCAGATTCTTGGCCTTTCCACTCCTTAGAGTCTGAAGCCCTGAAAACCTAAAATCAGTTTTATGCAACTTTGACCCATAAACGCCAGGAAGAAGTTCTGGTCTAACGCAAGACTCTGAAAAACTCCAGTGCTTTGGAAGAAATGCAGACTGCCTGGATGGAACAAACCCCTCATTTCTAAATGACATTTTTGCATTACTTACAGAATTCAAAGAAGCTGCTGGAGGATGGAGGGAAGAGTCAGAGAAGCCTGTTATTTTGGCAAGAGTTAGAAGTAGTTTTGCAAGAAACTCACTCATTGAACAAGTAGAACTAGTCGAGATTTTAGAAGGTCAGTTTTAAGCTTATTTCCATATTGATAAGCTTTTTAATAAGCTTTTTCACATACATGCCTGCAGAACTTGTCTAAAACTTTTAAACCATAATGCTGCTACACTGGGAAACATCGTAAGTTTAACTAGTGTATTAGATTTTTAACTCTTCATGGCACTCACACAGGAAAAGATTATGGTATTTTAAAATTTGCTTAGAGGGTTGATCACAGTCCTATTATAAGTAAGTGTAATCTTCGCTATCAGGGGGTATAACATGCTTTTGATCTTCACACAGCTTACACAGGTTCTTTCTGGGGGAGAATACTAAACATGGCACAGACACGGACAGTACAACCTTTACTTAAGGTAGCTGCCATATAACCTGGTTTCAGAAGCCAAAAGCACTTAATACTTGCAATCTAGTTACCAATTTTTCAGTGTCCAGTCTTCAAATTTTTGGCTAAGATGACTAAGGCAGGATAATCTACTACTTGAATGCCCAGAATACCTATGACACGCTGGCTGCTGTACGGGTGAGCCTGGTGAGTTAACTTCCTCTGCTAAAGATCAGAGGCCGGTGGTGATATTACAGACTTGGCAGTTTTCTAGAAAGGCCCTGATAAACACATGTTCTGGACTCTCCTTGCCAAGAAGAAACTGGGCTGATTAGGGTGGCTGGCAGCATGGTATTGATTGTTGTAATATGGGGATCTTCTCAGGGAGGAAAGGGGACCCCTGCCAAAAGCCTGCAGTAATTTCTATCCACTAACACAATGTATTCCATGGTTTTATCTCATCTTCTCCAGATAACACTGCTGGGCATCTGGTTCACGTGTGGTAAATGTTCTAATGCAGCTGCGAGGCACTGTAATAAACAGCACAGGATTTACATGAGCTGCCTTCCTACAGCCTGGCCGCAGGACCTCTTAGGGACTGGTAACACAACCACCTTTTCTTCAGGCAACACACAGAGATATTTCCCTGGGACGTTTTTCAGTTCCAGCCTTGTCTTGTTGGGGACCACACTGAGATAAAGCCCATTCAGAACTGAGAGATTCACTTATTTTAAAGAGAGAGAGCCCAGGCCTCTAAGCAACAACATGACTTGTGAGAAGCAGAGGTGCTGGAAGCAACCCAAATGTCTTATCCACCACTGTGAAAAACAGCAGTGAAGCACTGTGATAACTCAAGAGGAAAACATAGCAAAAATACGCACAAATATTGTAGCACTTTTTCTGTAAATTCCAGTTCCTTTCCCAACCCATTTTTCTTTCTTGTGAATGCAAATGAAGCATGTGGAAAACATCTGCCCGTTACATTCTTAGCTGCCCATTCTGAAGAACCTTTCACATATTCCAAAATAGTTGACGCACAGACAGATGGCTAATCCGGCCGTGGCAGGTGCATCAATTTAGTCAGTGTGCCAAAACGTAAAAGCTGGCCTCTGGTCTGCTCAAAATCTCTCTCTGTTGTTTGGCATCAATACTGCATTTACTGAAACTCATTAGACTGCTATTCAAACTAAGTAAGAGCTCTGAAAGATCATGGAAGACTCCCAAAACTCTGCACAAGGTACCCTTGCACAAGAGACCAATTTGAAGCTGTAGAGATTGTAGAAATTTAAGCAATATCCGCTCATTTTAGGAATTCTTAGCAATTAGGTAAGTCCATGCCTCAGTGCAGAAATAGTAATGTCTGCATGTAGACTGCAGAACTTCTCCATCTTCTTTCCTATAAAAGTTTTGACTCTTTATAAGGCAGACAGCTCACTGAAATGGAATAGCATCTTTCTGTTTTTCTTGTACAGTATCTGCCTGGCTTGCAGTTCCTGTAGAAATATTATCAAACACTATCCTGACTTTGAGTCTGTCTGGTAACAGTTAAGTCCCTGAGAACTCTCCCACAGGGTGCAGTGCTATCTGCTTATACTCCAGTTGACAAATTTCACATCTTTTCCCTATCATCTTCCTGTTTTGTTTCACACACTGAAAGAGCAAGCTCCTTCATCTCACAACAAGCAAACTCATCTTTCTATAGTATCCCCTAAAAAGTTATTTGAAAAGGGGATATAAGGATCCCTTAAAACCTTACATAGGAAGCCATCGAAAGAACAGTCATGCCCTGAGGAAAAATGTAACTTTGTCCCAGACAAACCTCTTTTTCTCCTTTTCACCTTTTAAATGTGTGATCTGATAGCATTCTTTTTAAGATGTAAAAACACATTTGGACTTTCAGGAATAAAATAACCAACAACATACAATAAAATAAAATAGTAAGAGAGTGTTGACCTTGCAAAGAGCACTCACATGCTGGCTGGAAGAGGGAGGAATGTAGGAAATGCACGTGTTCAACGTGAGGAGAGCTTCCAGGGAAGCACGATTTTTATTGATTTATTTTTAAACTGACAAGTCAAAGTGAAAGTGCAACTGACTTCCAGATGAGGGTGTGGTGCTTGAAGACAAGCTGCAATGTGTCAGACTAATTCAGAGCACTTCACTGAAGCACATCTCAGTCGCAGTGGCTGCTACTAGTCTGCTGACAAAAGGTTAGTGTTGTTTTAATATTTACTTCTCTCTATACTAACTGTGATATATTTATCTTATTTACATAGAGAAGAGCGAGGATTTACTCTTAGTTAACTTGGCTTTAAAGAGAGACGCTATTTCACTACGTTACATGCTCATTTCCAGTCTTAAAATTAGATTTGTTCAGTAGAAGAACAGAATACTGCTTAATTCATTAAAGAAAAAAATCTGTTTAAACTGGGCATATTGACTTAATTCGGCCAAATTCTTACAATCCTGTGTCAAGTTTAAACACACAGAAACACTGAATAGTAACTAAAAGGAAAGCTGGAATAATTCTGCAAGAAAACATGGAAAAGCTATCTATTAATCTATTAATACACCTCCTAGAAAACAGTACTTGAAAAACAGCTGAGGTTCTGAGCTGTTTGGGTACTTGCGGGCAGTTTTGAATGTGTTAAGATTCCTTTCTGTGCATAACCTCCTGAGAAGCCTCTCAGGACTCTGTAAGAAACTCCCCGTGTGCACAAGGTGGTTCACTGTGTGGGATGGAGACCAAACTAAGGCTGCTCCGCTGCTGCTCAGCAACCGGCTCTCACGGGACTGCTCTGCTTTCTGTAATGGGCACGGGTGCCTGAGAAACAACCTTAACGGGAGTGGCAAATATGAATAGGGATGTTAGCCAAAACATAACTGTGTTTTTAAGAGAGAAATATCGACCGTTGCATTTCAGATAACTTTGCTTCTGTCAAGAAGTCAGGTCAGCCAAAAGCACATTGGACAGCAGAGCACGTTCCCTGTCACAGCCACACCAGCTTGCAACATGCAGACTCCTTGAAGTTTGTAATGAAGTGCTTATTATTTTGCTTTCAGGCAAATTTGCCAATTTGATGAAGCATTCCCAGATGGGTTCTGTAGTGTTTTAGACCACAACCAAATCTTTTCAGTTTAACTTTTAATTTGCTTCTAATCTTGGCTTAATGGTTAAACTCTCCCTGCACCAGTTTCTCTTATACTAAAAAAAAACCAACACATTTGCTGCTGATGTCTGAATCCCTCCTCAATGTACTATAAAGCTGCAAAAGATTCACTCTGCTGAAAAATTCCGCTAACACAGCTTGCTAGACACAGAATAGACATCCCTTGCCAAGCTAATAATCAGGATTACTGTATTTTTCCATTCCACACACCTCGTTTAGGCAACAGTAACCGACGGATTACAAGACTTAAAGGCAAACATCGTTTAAAGTTTAATGGGAAGTGGTTTGAAATGTTAACAAAATAATCCAAAGGCATTAAGGATGAAGCAAAACCAAACAGTTAATTTCTAACACACTTTAAAAACAACTAGATAGCAGATTAACTGAAAAAAAGTATCAAGCAAAAATAGTAATTATTAATTTCTTTCTATTTCATTGGTCTGTGTCCCTGAATATGGGATCAACCAGTAACTCATTTTACCTGGTAGACAGAACACATTAAAAAAATATTTTAAGACATACTGTTTATAACAAAGGTTTGGCAACCCTTCATTTAAAGTCTTGTCTAAAAAACAGAAATAGCATTTGAAGTTTTACCGAGCTTGGAAAAGCCAAATTGTATCTCTGAGGCAGAATATCAGATAAGAATCTGCTTTCAGCAACATTGGCCTCAAATTCTGAAACACTGCAGATGATGAGAAAGGTGCATGTGTTTTTCATTTTCAGCTAGTTTGTGCTACCACTGTTAAGAAATTTTAATCTCATCTATTTCAAGAAAACAGGGCACTGGACTGCAGTTTATAATGGAAAGAATTTCAGCAAATAAGTCAATGAACACAATTACAGAAAAAAAAATACTGTAGGACATGACTTGCTTAAGATACAGTCTGAAGTCACTAACACTCAAAGTTCAACCCTGAGCCGGCAGTGAGAATGCAGCCTTAGTGTTTATGGAGTAAATCTGTCATGAGATAGTACTTGGAAAAAAACAGCTGAGGTTCTGAGCTGTTTGGGTACTTGCGGGCAGCTTTGTACGCGATAAGATTCCTTTCTGTCATAACATCCTGAGCAGTCTCCAGCTGTAGGATGCAGTGTGCCCACTGCAGTTTGTAAGAAATTCCACGTAGGCACGGCTCGCTGTGTGGGATGGAGACTAAACTAAGCCTTTTCCACCACTGGTCAGCAACTGACACTGCTGTGCTTTGGCACAGAGATGTAAATGCGTGCCTGAGAAACCAACAAGCACACTCTCCCTATATGATACTCATATCCCAAATTTGCCAAAATTTATGACAGTAGGCACATATACTACTGCTTGCCTCTCAGTTAATCTGTTACTCTTCCTTATCCACTCTATTGTAACAGCATTTACAGCCTTCAATTTGTACTCCTCTGCTTTGCTGTAGAGAGAAAGGTGTAACTTCAACCCAGACAAATGTATTTTGCAATGGAATGCTGTCAAACGCCACTTAAAGCAGCTTAAGCAATGACGGCTCCCCAGCTGAAATGTGGAAACCAGTGCGGTGCACTCCAAGCACCTTGCAATCTCAAATGCTAAGGTTAATTAAAGCATTTCAGTTGAATCCATTTGACTTTGCATTGCACACACGGATGTAGTCAGTTACTCCATTTCATGTGAGAATTTGAGACAGTCTGTTCTGCCTCCATCACTGTCTAGCTCTACTTTGATTATTTACAAATGTATTCTCAATACCCAACTCCTTTAAGCTTGAGTTATATAAGCAACCCTAAGCAAAGGTTTTAGGTTTCAACAGAAATTATCAAATTTAAAACCAGTATTATTTCTTTGGTGTTCCTTTCTCCCCTCCCTCCTTTTTGTGTCTTGTAGCTTTGCCATGCACTTGGATATGAGTAACTCAACTGATTACTGGACTGAGGACGAGGAGGATGATCTCAGCTCTCTTACAGATTACAATACATATGAGCTTCTCTGTGAAAAAAGTGATGTGAGAAATTTCAGTAAATTATTCCTTCCCGTGTTCTTTGCATTGGCTTTCACTATTGGAGTTGCTGGGAATTCATTAGTGGTTGCAATTTATGCCTATTGCAAGAAACCGAAGACTAAGACAGATGTGTACATCATGCACCTAGCCATTGCCGACTTGCTCTTGCTCTTTACACTCCCTTTTTGGGCTGCAAATGCAGTGCAGGGATGGGAACTTGGAAACTCAATGTGCAAGCTCACTTCTTCCCTGTACACCATGAATTTCAGCTCTGGCATGCTTTTCCTGGCCTGTATCAGTGTGGACAGATACAGGGCCATTTCTGAATCCCAGGGTCATCGAAGAATTGGTAAATACTGCAGTGTTACCTGCATCTGTGTCTGGCTGTCTGCTATTTTCCTCAGTATCCCTGAACTGATATTTAATCAAGTCAAGAAACACAATGACAGGAACGAATGCCTTCCTGTATTTCCACTGGACATGGAGACACTCTTAAAATCAACCATTCAAATCCTGGAAATTATTCTGGAATTTCTGCTTCCTTTCCTAGTAATGCTGGTCTGCTATTCAGCTACTGCTCGAGCAATCTTTAGATCTGCAAATGCTAAGAAATCCAGACCTTTCATGGTTCTGCTGGCAGTAGTGGCTACTTTCATTATTACCCAGCTACCTTACAACATTGTTAAGTTCTGGCGAGCCATTGATACCATCTACATGTTGATTACTGACTGTGATGCAAGTAAAACCATAGATGTCGCACTCCAGGTCACCAAGAGCATTGCTTTGTTTCACACCTGCCTGAACCCTCTTCTCTACGCCTTTCTGGGTGCCTCTTTTAAAATGCATATTAACAAAATCGTAAAAAATTATGGATACTGGAGAAGACAACAACAGAACGAAAGACCTGAAGAAATTTCTATGAATTACGAAGACCATACTGAAGAAACAATTAGTTTCACTATATAGACTCTCCATAACTTTCATTATCTTATAAAACCAAGGGAATGATTTACTAATTCTGGTGGTATTGTTTCAGCAGATGTTTCTCTGAAAGGCAACTTTCAGAGAAATTTCTGAACCTGGAGACTAGTCAAGACACTACACTGCAGCTCAAAGTGGAACATGTTGACCGAAATGTAGCATCAGGCAAGAACTAAACACAGGAATTCCTAGAAACTTCTGGAGATATTGACTGAAAAAACCCCAAACCAACCACAAAAACCCACAACAAAACCCAATACCTAAAAACCACCCAAGATATAAATTATAAAAGGTCACAGTACTAGGCACTTAAATAGCTGTGTAATGAATAATCTGTACACGTCTAAACATGTAATTAAAACAGGAAAAGAAAACATCAGGAATAAAACAGCAGTACAGGAACTTTTGTACCAAAAGTTAATAAACTTGTGTTTCTCCAACTACTTTGTAAAACTTTATAACTTTTGCCTAATAAGTCAGTCCCATTTTCTTCTGCAGCTACCATTGCACAGATACACTTGCAGCTTGAAATGAGGCATCAGTTCATGGCTGAGAACTGAGAGGTGAATGGTGGGGAAGCCATTCCCTATGTGTTTTCCCATATGTATAGCAACAACATCTTCCACAAAAAAACAGTAACTCATCCTCTGTAACTACCAAAAATGACCTCTCACCTCTCCTTGTCTGCTCACCCTAAACTTCAACAAACCCAGTGCCTTATGTAGCAGGCACATTCTAGATCTCTGTAAACGTCACGTCAAATGTAAATGCCAAAGTAGTGCAGTCAAAGCATTAGCAGAAATGTAAGAAAAAGTTAAGTTCCTCTTCAGATACAGGGCCTAGAATTTCTAGTCAGGATCTGTAAAATGAATCAAACACTGCAATAACTGTATCTGCTAAACTATATGAGTTTCAATAAAATCAGAGAATGCAAAAAGTCCACTGGCTGTCATTTTTTTACAAAACTTCGTGTTTGTTTTGTTTTAGTAGGTATTGATATCTCT
Organism: Mesitornis unicolor; assembly: GCF_000695765.1. NCBI lineage: Eukaryota > Metazoa > Chordata > Aves > Mesitornithiformes > Mesitornithidae > Mesitornis > Mesitornis unicolor. The sequence goes on from NW_010183684.1 coordinate 70,256, forward strand.
CATCGTGGGCATTTATCAACCAGCAAAGGCTTTGTTTGATGAACACAAGAGGATCTGACTCCACACGAAGCTCATGGTTGGTGGGATTTACCATTTTTCCATAGAGAGGTACCAAAGCTGTCCCCTGCCACAGTCCTGGCAAGGCTTCCAGGAAAACAGCAGTTTTCCTTGACTCTCTGGAAGGATTTCAAATATATTGACATATTTGCTTTCACAATGAAAAAAGTGGTATTACAGTATACTGTCCCTGCCTTCAAGCATCCCATGAGCTCTGACAAAGTGCCTGATCTACGGCTTACGAGAGCCAACAAGAATCTCTCATTCTGAGACACTGTTCCTAGTTACACAATTACGGACTGGCAGAAAAAGCTCTAAAATGACAGACAAGGAACAACAGTAGCATAAACAAGACATAAGCCTCTTCTCGCTGTTTGGATGACAAATGCTTGCAGAATTTCTGCCCAGTATTTTGAGAAATACTAGGGCGTGAACAGATAAGTCACAAGTGCTTGACAGATGGTCTATACTTACACCATCAATCTGACAAGTTTCAGCCATACTGGATTTAATGTAGAAGTGCAAAATACCCACACAGGGCATGGTAAGAAACTCCAGTTCTTCCACAAAGCAACTGACTCCTTGCATGTGTGGTTTATGATTTATCTTCACCAACACAGAGTGGTTGCAGCCAGAGTGATGCTCTGACCAGGCTGCCAGGCTTCTGGAATTCCCAAAACGGCCAAAAAAACTAACCAGGCAGAAAAGAAATCCCGACTAAGACAGAGCTGCATGTATGTGTTTCTCAAACTTGAAATTGCAGTGCCTTTTGTGTATCTGTCTATATGCAAATATGACTGTCCTAATTAGTTTTGTTAGAAATACGACAAACCAAATCATGCTTACTCTGTTTACTCTCCTTTTTATCATTCACATAACTAATCTTATGAATAACATTTTGTGTCTGTGACCACCTACAAACCTTCCCATTACTTCCTTAGGAACTGCAATGCACCTTTGAGAGACACTGACCCAGGGCAAAGGTAGCAGGCAGCATTTAAGCGACCCTTGAAGGTCAAGAGACAAGATATCATGCCTCCTTTTGCAATCAGTTTTGCAGTACTAGAAAAGAGAGCGAGCCCTATCTTCTAGTGAGTCTAGGTATTGCACAAGCGTATATCATTAGGTAGCTGCCACACTCAAAGGTACATAAATGAAACATTCAAGTTTCACTTCAGTTAGTGACTCAGTTTATGTAGTTGTTTCCAAACACCCAGGGAATTACGATTTTCCAGTTGCTATCATGTATGTTTCAGTACAAAAGTAATGGCATTATAATATCAAGGACATTTACCACTTAGAGTCTAATCCACTGATTTTTCTGGGAAATACAATATAAGAAAATCACCTGTAAGAGTCAGTCCAACAGCATCACAGGCTAGTTTAAAAAGCAGCCAAATTTTACTGTAACTACACAGTATACTCAAACCTCATAGCTGCCAAAGACAGCTTCACAGAAACAAATTTGAAAGACTACAGCCATAAACGTGTAAGCTACCCAATGGAAAGAGGTAAGGTTTAAAGAACAATAGTTGAGTTTATTCTGTGAATGAAATACAGAAGTTACAAAAAGGGCCCAAGAACTCAGATTGGATTCAAGTCTTGGACTTTGCTTCATAGAACAAAAGTTCGATTCAGCTCTTTCCACTGTGTTACGTTCTATTACCTTTACTCAAGAAGAGACATTTTTCCATCTCAGAAATGGAGCATAAAATTTTTTGGTTTATCAGTTCTTGGAAAGAATTTTAGATTTAGTCATTCTTATTCAGGTTTACCATACTTACCACTGCTCCACCACTTCTTGCCATTGATCACATAACTGTTTCCATCTCGTTCAATGCTGCATTGCATATTGGTGGCATCACTTGAAGCCACGTCAGGTTCTGTGTTAAAGAAAAAAAGAAACCACTGCATTAAATATACAGATAGTACGACCTCCACAAATATAGGGATCTAGATATACTCTGTTGATAGTAACACTGTTTTGCTCCCAGTAGAAAAGCTGCTTTCAGAATTTCACTCTGCTGGTGGTCAAAGGCGTTCTGTTATCTAACAATCTGTTACTTATACCCTGTTTAAACTTACTTGCTTTTGGACTCAGACTCCTCTTTATAGTCAATGGCCTTCTTCCTTCTCTTATGTTTTAAAACCCTTCTCCCTTCCAATGTACATTTAGATAACTGTCCTCAGCCTTTTTTCCCCTTTAGGCTATTCTCAAGTGAAAATAAAGAGATTTAAACTACTTTTGTAATGGTTTATGACATCGGTTACACAAAGTTGCCAGCAAAATGTCATCAATGATTGTTTGGAAGAGGAAAGATTCTTCCTCTCTCCTTCCACCCTTAACTTCTTTTATAGGCCATCTTTTTTAAAGCAAAAGCACCTCTTTCCTCTTGAGGAACACAGTGAAACAGAATTTGCAAAATAAGGGTCCAACTCTGCAAGGCTAAGTTCTCTCAACTCCTGCGGACACAGATCAAGATTTCGATATCACATGTGCAAAAGCTACCTTCCTATATTAAGGGCCAGGCCTTCCAGAGATGCTGAATGTCACAAGCTTTCAAGAGCAAAAATGAGTATAATGCTGAACTACAGACACAAATCAAGTATATTGTGTGTTTTGTGAGACATTTTCAAGTTATGTCTTAAAACCACTATGTAAGACATACTGCAAAACTACACAACCTTAATCACAACAATCATACTTGTACCTAATCAGATGTTTTTAGAGAACGCCAAAGCACGTAACGAAAAAACGTTAAGTTGTACTGTAAACCTGCTTGATGCAATAAAATGTATTCTACTGGTACTAAAAATAAACTGAAAATATATGGAAAGCAAATACTAATTATTGTAACTACCAAGAAAAATGGTAACTATCAGGGAAAGGCAGCAAGGGTGCTTCATTTTGCACTGACACCTCAGACTATTTCATATTCAAACACATTTACAGACACAGTGGAACTTTTCTGTCTTAATTCATTAACACGTAACAACTTGTAGTTCTGTACTTTTAGCATATGCCATGTGAAATTTCTGCCAGTTGCCTCTAACTTTCTTCCAGAGAACAACTTACCTGTCATGCAGAAGCAAGAACTAATCTTCCCTTCCAGGAGAGGCTCCAGCCACTCCTTCTTTTGCTCTTCAGTCCCATACATGTGCAGGACCTCCATGTTTCCAGTGTCTGTAAGAAATCAGCAGTCATGTTCACTTCTTGAGACACACAACTCGTAATGTGTAAGAAGCCCCACTTTTTAATGCTCTCAGTGATGTAGTCACAGGACAGGATTGCTAACCTGGTGCCTGACAGTTAAAAACCTCAGGAGCAAAGAAGCATTTCCCTGTCTCTTCAGCTATCAGTGCATAGTCAAGCTGGCTGAGACCACTGACATCTGGGAGAAAAAGGTTCCACAGACCTTCTGCTTTGGCCATTTCCTGTTGAAAGAATAAGCAGAGAAAAACATTAGCAACAAATCTTAAATAAATAAATAAATAGATAGATCGATCGATCTGGCTTGCTGCCCATTTTCTTCCTGCCTGCCTAATATACTATCCAATATATCCGATGCCTCTTTTTCAATAGCTATTTTCAATAGGTGTAGTCTTTGACTTAACTTCAGACATACCTCTCACAGAACTCACTTCTGCTTTTCTCCTTGCTCATTCTTATCTCTCACCTCCTTTCACACACTTCCTCCTTCCTTTCCTTTCATGTTCCTTACACTGTTTCTTTCCATGCAGATTAACTTCTCCAGCTGCATATGCCAAACATCCTTACGCTCTACACCAGTGCCTGTTTATTTTACTGTTAGTGTGCTCAAGAATATTTATTATCTCATACCTTCAGTCTCTCAAGCACTGGTGGTTTCTTCCATTTTTCCTCAGTATTTCCATATTCAGCATAATATTTTATTATTTCCTTAGAGAAACAATTAAAAAGATGCTGTTTAAATTATGAACACATTAAACATACACAAGAAACAACATGGTGTCTTTTCCAGCCCTACACCCCAGGAAACCAATAAAAAAACACTCAACACAGAGTTCTACTACATAATTTGTGACATTATAAAATTAAAAATATAACTGAAAATCAAACTCCAATCTATTTGTTTTGCAAGCCTTTAAATGTCTCATGGAGATGACCCCAATCAGCACCTTATTTCATACAGGGAAATGATTTGGCACGGTTTAAAGTATGTCATGATGACGGTAGAAAGTGAGTGTCTTCTAATGACAGAAGTAACTGTTACCAATAGCACACAGGAGGCACGAATCCAAAAGTAAAACAGCTAATAAAAGCCTGATGTACTTAAGATTCAGGTTACCCATCACAACATTCAGATATATAAGCCAGTTAATCTCTTTTTAACTGAGAAAAACACAAAAAATATTTTTTCTTTTCCTGTCAAAATAATTCCTTAACAGATTATGTAAGCAGTCATTCCAAGCACCAGTGAAGAGTACTAAGTAAAACTGTATTCAGCAATCCTAGTATTTTCACAAGCATGTTTTAGTGAGGCCCAGCACTTCAAGGCTAGCCCAGAACTGGCTTTTAAATGACCAAAAGTAGTGTTGCCTTCTGAGAATCACACAATATGACAAATTCTGAAGTCCTGATTCACAATCCCTGTTACACAACACTACTTATCTGCAAAACCTGCATGGCTATTTGTGGTTCGTTTATTTTTAAAGCAAGTACTTTAATTATTGCAAGGCTTCCTTGAACAATCCAAAATTAGTTACAGACAGACTTTTAAGAAACTGAACGTATCAAGAGTTTCTGCTCTCAACCCCTCCTTGTGATGCAGTTGCATTCATAAATCTTTTAAATTCTTACGTTCTCTGCATTTCTGCCTGACTGAAAGGAAAGAAAAAATAATCCAAAAGCCAAAAAAAAAATTTCTGCAACAAAAGTCATCCGTGCTTCCACAGGGCTAAAAGTTGAACCAACTTTCTAAGTGGAAAATTTTGAATGTCCCTAGGCTAAGAAGTAGAACGTGTCATCTCATTTTCCCTTCCACTAATTAGGGACTTGTGTGGATATTTCATTATCTGATTTCAAACCTTCATTGGTATCTGATATATTCAGGAATGAGGCTACATTGATACATTATGGAATACCATTTTTTGTCATAAAAGCCACACCTTAAAAAATAAGGCAAGAAACAGAAACAGTCAACTTTGGTTAAAAACAGCAGTTTCCATTTTTTTTATGAAGCATCTTTCCATTTAGCACATAAGAGTTCTAGGTTTTTGTTAAACATCTTTTGGCAAATATTTTTTAAAGGTAATTCTTCTTTTAAAAAACGTCATTCTTAAACTTTAAAAAGTTTGAAAAACAACTCTTAACTTTCATTGACAATGTACATATTTTAATTCTGAAAAAAATGCAGACTATAAGGGTTTCTGTTAATATTTTGCAATGCCACAAACACCACTCCATGAAAATAAGGCTGTTTTGAAAAACAAAATAGGACATGACTTCTGTTAAATAGTTTTACATCTTTTATAAACTCTAGTCATAAAATGCTCATTTATAAACAGGTTTATGAATAGCTTTTACCTTCTCAACTGGATATATGTGCTGCTTCATGAACTGCTTGACCTTCAGCAAAATTTCTTGGCCTTTCCTACTTTGATGGAACAGCTCTCCAGAAATGCTGTGATGGATGCTGCTGAAAGATGACCTAAAGAACATTCAATGCAACACCAAGTAAGACCAGATTTCCCCTCATTATAATATAAGCCGCCTTATACAGGCTTTCAAATAAGCGAAGATGTTGTAAAAGCTTTGTCTTGCCTTTGACCGGTAGCTCAGAGCACTCTTACCTTTTTGAGAGCTCTAACCCTCTCTCTGCCAAAGGATTCACAATCTTAGCGAATTCATGACTATTTTCTGCAGAAGCATTTCCAATGAGGTATCTAGCATATACACCCTAAAAACAAAAGAAAGGCACATATGGTATAATTATGCACTTAAAATTGTCTCTTTAATAGTGATTTCTTCAACTGTGAAAGTAACACTTAAACGCACACATTCTTAAAAGGAAAAAATTAGCACCCAGACTTTTTTACTGTGATATGTTAATACAGGTTTTTGACCTGTTTCTGATATAATGGAGATGCATGGGGCACAAGAGGAAAAAAAAAAAAAAAAAGGCATACCACAGTTAAACCAAAGGCAAATCACAAAAAGCAGTAGAGGAAAAAAATAAGAAAAAAGAAATGTCTGCACATGATACCGCAAGGATGTCCAGCCTGTCCCTTAAGCCAACTGACAACAGTATACACATATGATTACTATCCACAACTAAATTTACTGTCCACATATTCACTCTTACTCCAAGTCGCTTATTCCACATTTGGGGTGCTGATCTCATGCTGCAACTCATTAAAGTAGACTTATGCCCTACAATGGCTGAATACCTAATTAAACAGTTACTTCTGTTGAGGCTGGACTAGATGATCCTTGTGGTCCCTTCCAACCTGGTATTCAATGATTCAATGATTCTGTTAACAGTGAATCAAGGAAACTTATTTTATCCTATAATCACATCTCAAGATTGGCCTCCTATGCTCATAATAAGCTAAATTCACAACACAGCCTTTTTTATCTGAGAGTGGCACCAACAGGATGTTATTTCTTTATTCTGCTATCTACTTTCATGAGAGCTGCAGAAACTTAAAAAGATCACAGAATCACAGCATGGTTTGGGTTGGAAGGGACCTTAAGGGACCATCCTGCCATGGGCAAGGACATCTCCCACTACACCAGGTTGCTCAAAGCCCCATCTAACCTGGCGTTGAACACTTCCAGGGAGAGCGCATGCACAGCTTCTCTGGGCAACCTGTGCCAGTGTCTCACCACCCTCAGAGTGAAGAATTTTCTTCCTAGTATCTAATCTAAATCTACCCTCCTTCAGTTTAAAACCATTACCTGTCATCCTATCACTACACTCCATGATAAAGAGATCCTCTCCATCTCTCCTGTAGGCTCCCTTTAAGTACTGGAAGATCTTTGTTTCTCTGTAATACAGGATTTAAATTAACCAGAGTACAAAAAGTTAATGACAAAATTGCCTGCATACTGGAACATCAATACAAAAAAGCCACATATACACATTTTTTTCATTTTTAGCCTTCTTTCCAAAGAAGCCAGCTATATCTAACACTATGTACTTTAAGTAGCAAGAATTGTATCTTAGAGAGTTATCAGTCATTACCTGGGCTATTGCTGCCATTTTAAAATATGACAAAGCAAGAAAAAAATTTAAGTTGGATAAAGTAGTGCTAATACCCCGGCAGCGGCAGTAAGTGGAAACCAGTTCTTCAAATGAAGGAGTTTCTACAAAAAAAACCAATATATTTTAGAATACTCAACATTTTATGGTTTTTTCCACCTTATTCTTCAAACATTTGAACAGCTCTTCAGCTTTATGAGATATGCCATTTACATAGTAAAAAACGTGATCTATCATTTCTCATGACCGAAGTGTGATACGTAGAGCCAAAAAGAAATAAGAGTTGTCAGAATTAACAGATGAGCATAACACTTCACACCGCCCCTCACAGCCACTCCAGTCAGGAAAATTAATTTCACCACAGCGGGGCAGTGGGTATCTTTTTATTTTTTAAAATAAATGATAAATTTACATTTATATTTCAGTTTTCTTCCATAATCTTTTAAGAAAGGTTTAAAACAAACTCTTACAGAAGCAGCATACTGTGGCTAAGCCACAGCTTGTTAAAACAGGAATACCTTAAAACTCACTATCAGCATGTTTCCTACAACAAAGAAAACTATGGAAAAGTTCTTTTCAAGTGCAAAATCATGTGCTTATTAATTTACCCTTTTAAAATTTTTATAAAGGTAACATATCAAATAGAAATCAACCCTAGAATTCAACAAAAAGACTAGTTTCATACCTATGGTGTCTTTGAAACCCAAGACAGTTCCTTGACCGAGGTCCTTAATAGATGTAGGCCAAAAGTAGAATTGAACAGCATATGCTAAATCTGCTAAAGGGTGACCAGCAGTTGAAAGTTCCCAGTCCAGCACTGCCAAAACACGAGCCTTAAATAAAAATAAAAACCTCAAGTGAATGCTACAAGACAAATTCTCTCCATCCACAAATGTACAAACCACTTAATATCCAACAGCTATATTTGGTTACTATGTGTTTAAAATTAAAAACATGCACTGCACCCATCTACAGCAACACCACTTCCTTTAAGCACTATGTAAGGATCCGCAGAAAATTAGCATTCACATAGTGGCAGAAAACCAGGCATTTTTCCAATGAAAATCTGTTTTAAATTATACACTCCTGAGTAGCATTCTTCCTGTCAGAAACTTCTAAACTCTTCTAGTCAAAATATGATTGAAATGAAATATCCTAAAGAATAGGAGTATTGACAGTTGTGGGTTTTTTCCAGTCCTGTTGCACAGATACTCATGGACTGCGCATACGTTAAAAAAACTAATTTATCACAATATTATGCACAGATTAACACCTATGTGGAGAACTGAATTTCTTAGACAGGACAGTCAATCACTGCCAGATAGTGACATGAGCCTCTGCTGCAAGCATCCTTGCAGTGGTCTCTTCAGCTGGATGGGCTGAGACTCCCCAAACTGTCATTCTGATGAATTCTTACAGTCCAGCTGGGAGAGTCCCTGAAATTGCCAGATTCTCTGCTCAGGGAGTCAATCAGCACATTTAAGCCTACAGACAGTGTCTATCAACTGTTCCATGCACAACAGTGGGAATCCCTGGGATCTGTTGCTTTGTAGTCTCAGCCACAAATCACAGGCATATCTTCTCGTTACAACAGAGCAAATAGCATGGAAAAAAGTACTGAAAATGCAATTATGTTGATAGACAGGTAACACACATTTATTTCCCCAAACTAGAAGAAATATATTCCTCTTTCCTAAAGATGAATGAGGAACTTTTGGGGTCCCTGTGCTCTATGAGTGATCTGTAACTAAGCAGCTTTGCCAGATTTTTCTTTGCTTCCACTAGTATCACATCCCAAGCATTCAGTTCCTGTTCCAAAAGTCACTGTTGTTAATTGAAGCCATACCACAGATTTCAAAGGGCTTTGGATCAGATGCTATGTAGTTAAACGAAGTGAGCCTTCAGTATGTCCTAAAGTTGCACTGAATTCAACAGGATTTATGCATATAAAATATTTTGTTCCTGAACTCTGAGGTAGTGACTAGAGCTAATGAATAAATTGAGTAACTAGCTCCTGCAATGAAAACCAGGACTGTATTAGGCACCTAAACACCATACACAGAGTATAGAGAAAAGTTCTCCACTGTTCCTTTCAAAGATGTATCATGCACTAAAATATGCACTTATGTGTCTCATTACATGGTAGGAATACAAACAAAAACTAAATCTGCACAAACATGTTTCAAATACCTCTGTTGGGTGGAAGATTATGTTGTCGATTCTAAAGTCCCCATGAATCAGACTTTCTTCATTATCATCAGGTGGCAAGTTGTTTGCTAACCACTCAGCCAGCTTGTTCATGGCAGGAATATCTGTATGAGCAGCTGCATCATACTGTCTTTTCCAAGTCGATACCTAAAGCAATACAAACACTTCAACACCTTTTCCAACTGATGCACAAGTTTTTCAAGAGCGCAAAATTCTGAAGCACCTGCTTCTGGGCTTTGACTATTACCATGTTACCTGTAAATTCATTAAAACCCAGTACCTTTGCATTTGCAAATGCGAACTGCGAGATCAAAAGATGCAACAAAGACTACCTCTATTTTCTATTTCCATCCTATTTACATAGCCTAAATCTACTATTATTCCAAAAGTGAATGAATACCATTTCCTCAGTACAGGATTACAGACTTGATCTGAACGTAGTAGTAAATTAATACTGTGCACAAATAATTGCGCTAATTGAAGGTGTTTAATAGCTAAAATATGATGGTTACTGTTACAAGTCATTAATAATTAACGATTTAACTTGTAAATCGTATAAATCTTCCAAGACCTGACAAAACAAGAGAATTTTTTGAGAACTGTACCTGTCTTCTGCAGTATCCTGGTCCTCTGCCATATCCTTGTAGTCCCAATGACTGTAAATCAAAGGAGTGCAACAGGGCCAAAGTTTCTATCATTGCAATATACAACGCAGAGCGCTCTGCTGGGCCCACTTCAGGCAGTGAGAGGTCTCGGAAGATGCGACCCTGGAAACATCGTAAATCAGATATTTGGTGAGGTGTACACATCAGATGAAGAGAAATAAAGCTATACATTTCAGTGGCAAAAACAAATGCAGTGAACCTAAACTCCCCATGCAATCAAAAACTCCTTCCCCATTTATTTTATTCCTTGCCAAAGACAAATGAAGGAATTCACAGCAATCTCAGATCATTAGTATATAGGATATCTATTGGAAGGCAATTAAAATAACAGATATATTCAGCAGATGAAAGTCTGAATTCGAGCACTCAATCCAGATATCCTCAAGCTTAAAAACAGAGGTTAAAACTGATCTGAAAATTTCAACAAAGTGGGAAATAAGTGCTAGAGAAGTTGAAATCAGTGAGAATCTCTGATAGCTAGCATTTCTTAAAAATATCAGAGGATTATCTATGTCTATATCACAAAGCTTAGTAACCCTGGATAAAGCTCTAACAGAAAGGTTTTAGACAATTTAAAAGCAGTTTGTAGTAGAAAGAAAAAAATCTCTCATACTGGACGACCAACCTGCACATGCTGCATTACATAAAATTCTGTTCCAATGACCGAAACATCAGTGCAATACAACAAGGGCTCAGGCACTGGAAATCCAGCTGAAAATAAGGCTTTTTGCACACGATACTCTCTGTCGACCTGAAGAAGACACAGAACGTAGGTTCAACAAAAAGCTCCCAAACATAACTGAGTACAGCGAATGACAATGCATCCTCTTAATTGTTTAGTTATGTGAACAGCACAGAAAACTGGAAACGATCCAGCAATTTATTGCATTTCTAGACACATTCAACAATGTCCCACACCACCATGAATAGCACTTATCCACCTGCTGTACAAAGTGCTTGGAGCTTGCTGAAGACTGTTACTTACCTTGTGAGCTCCAGGTAGAAGGGGGCCATGGGGCTTCTTCCTGAGCACATAAGCCTGCCCACCCTTCTGAAGATGAAAGGTTGGATTTGACTGGCCTGAGCTACAAAGAGAAAGATTATAGTTACTTACAAATACAAGTTCTTACAAATTTGCAAACTTTTAACAGAAATTATGCAAAATGTGACTGTGATTTGGCCTGAACAAAATGACAAGACAGGGGAAAGTGTTCTTCTCAAGAGCTGGGATGCAAACGATAGCCTACAAAATCAGACACCAGAGGTGGTACTCCCACCTATAAGAAAGGTGGCTTCTTTCACTGCGGAGAGGTCATAGATACTCAATTTGTCCTGTGAAATGGAGACAGCATTTACCTCTCCTCCCTAAAGAGACATTGTTATTTTTTTCAAGGTATGCAGTAGATACTAACTTTAAAGCTTTCTGATTTAGAGGAAAGTAAATGGAACAGAATTCACTCTAGCCCTTAATTGTGTTTTGAATAATGTAAGCATAGAGAAAGCTCTCCAAATAACTGACGGATTCTAGTATCAAGCCTCACATACATATGGTGTGCTTAAGGGACTGTCTATAGTAACTGTAAATTTTTAAAGAATGAACATTGCAGTGACAAAGAATCACAGAAATTAGATATTTCAATCACATACATGTGTAAAAGAGAAGGACAACCTAGTTAAAGCTTTCATAAAACCTTGTCCATTCTATTCCAGTCAGGCTAATTGATGCTTATTTTCCTCATGTTCTGTGCTAATCTACATGCCTTCCTCTCCTCATTCTGGGTCATTTACAAGATGCAATCTGACCTAGTCCAATGAAAGATTGGACAACTATCAGTAAATCAAAATCAAGTGAACTTTTGCCCTCACGCCCCCCATGACAATTTCATTCCTAAGGCAGTTAGGGCATAGTCTGTAATACAGTTGAACAACCATACTGCACAGGCAAGTACACTGCCTGGCACAAAAAAGATTTAGATTGTTTAAAGTCTTGAGGTGCAACTGCAAGACAAAGTAGTAAAAGCATAAATACTAGCAATATTTTAGCATATTTTACTATGAGCTACTCCCTGAGGCCTTTCCTAAGGTCTCCTCGATTGAAGGACACACAGGATTAGAGTACAGCTGAGGATTCAATGGATGTTTTATATTTGCATCAGAAGATAGTTAAAAATTGTTTACTGTTTCTTATTGGTAGCTGCAGATAAAGCAGTCAATTTCATCTTTGCAAAGGAATTAATTATGTATTTTTAGATTAACTTGACTTTTAATAGCTCCTGAGCTGAAGTCATGCAGCCACACCACTAATTTGCTGAATGCAAACGAACTAGGTGTTCTGTGCAACAGCGGCTTTGGAGCCTGGGGGTAGCACCCCACTGGTGGGACACACTGCTTCGAGGGTGTTAATGGGAATCTCAGCACAGCCTTATGCTGTTCTCACAGATTTGCCAACCTGACAATAGCTTAAGACTTTTTAAATTGATTTCTTAAGCCATGTATGTGCTTCTGAACATTATGATTTGTTGTGCAATTCAAGAGCCATCAGATAAATCGAGATTTATGAGTAGGCAATAAAATGACCATGCACATACTCCAACTGAGTGCACCATGGTGGGCGTGTTTTTTTTCTGAGGACAGCGGGACGCTCACCCAATACATCGCCTGCCTGCAGAGGGCCAATTGCAGCCGCGGGTCTGCCTGTGCTAAGGGTCACCTTTGCCGCCACCACGAACTGTGACTTCTCCAAACGAACTTTGACTTCTCCAGCCGTTCAAGGGACGAGTGGTTCCCTTCAATGGCTGCTGTCCGCCATCCCCAGGGCAAAGGGTCCTACCTCTGCCCACCGTTCCTGCCAGGCAGTGAGCGAAGCCACGGCCCCTCTTTCCTTAGCCCACAGAGGCACATTTCGGGCCTACGCTCCTCAGCGCGTCCCACAGGCGAGGGCCCTCGGCCGGTGTCAACAGCCA